>NC_034410.1:55031602-55033451 GCF_002078875.1 Numida meleagris | reverse complement strand
GGTAGTAGAGTAAGGCCTAACTTGATTTTGGGACATTCTCTCTCTCTCTATTGGATTTATCAGCTTCAATTGTAATTATATTGTATTACAGTGTGTTGTTTTGCATTCCGATATCTTATTTAGTAAATTAGTTTGTTTCTCCTCAGATTGTTGCCGCTGTTCTTTGCTCTCAGGGCCATCTCCTTACCCTTTTCCCCTTTTCCCTTTTCCCAGGGCGTGGACCCATGGATCCCCCATCCCCTTCATCACGGAACCGGGCCGAACGCCCGTAAGCCGTTGACAAAAGTCCTGCATCTGGGTCGGGTCAACCCCAAGCACAGATAGAGGTTGAGAGGAGAATGGCTTGAGAGGAGCTCTGAGGAGAAAGATTTGGGGGTGTTGGTTGATGAAAGACTCAACATGAGCCATCAATGTGTGCTTGCAGCCCAGAAGGCCAACCATATCCTGGGTTGCATCAAGAGAAGCGTGACCTGGTCAAGGGTGTTGATTCTGCCCCTCTACTCTGCTCTTGTGAGACCCTGCCTGGAGTACTGCATCCAGTTCTGGGGCCTCCAACACAAGAAGGACATGGAGTTGTTGGAGCAGGTCCAGAGGAGAGCCACAGAGGGCTGCAGCACCTCCCTTACAGGGACAGGCTGAGAGAGCTGGGGCACTTCAGCCTGGAGAAGAGAAGGCTCTGGGGGGATCTTATAGCGGCCTTCCAGTACCTGAAGGGAGCCTACAGGAAAGCTGGAAAGGGAGTTTTTATAAGGGCAAGTCGCAAATGTACAAGGAGAAATGGTTTTAAAGTGGAAGAGGGTAGATTTAGACTAGATATTAGGAAGAAACTCTTTATTGTGAGGGTGGTGAGATGCTGGAACAGGTTGCTTAGTGAGGTTATCGATGCCCCCTCCCTGGAAGCATTCAAGGCCAGGCTGGATGGGCCTCTGAGCAACCCAGTGTAGAGGGAGGTGTCCCTGTCTATAGCAGGGGGGTTGGAACTGGATGATCTCAAAGGTCCCTTCCAACCCAAACCATTCTATGATTCTGTGATCTGTAGGTGTCCCTGTGCATTGCAGAGGAGTTGGACTAGCTGACATTTTCGTTCCCTTCCAACTCAAACAATTCTATGATTTTATGATTCTACAAGACCAGATGATTAGTGGTCACCTTAGTTTGACCTCTTGACTATTAGAATTTTCGGTAGGATCAGGCTCTTCAGGAAATGGTAGGAACTAAACAAGGGTCTACCATGTTCTCCATGAACTTATCAAGCAGCCACCATCTGGTTCAAAAAAGATGGTACTGTCTCCTTCAGTAAGCAATCTGGCAACCTAGCAGTCAGAAGACTATTCCAAGTTAGACCCACACTGAAGATACCGACAATAAATTCTGTATTTTTCTGTGATTCTCGTTTCTAAACTAGAGCAACTGAAATGAGACTCCACCTGAAATATGTGAAAAATACAACGAAATGCAAATACATAATATAATTTTCTCCAAAGAAGTCTTTCTTAAATGCAGAAAAACTCACTCTCCATCACATAGTCTAATTCTTAGTTATTCTAAGGAAGAGTTTTAATTGCAACTACCTATGTCTCTGCCTCACGTGGGTGAGAACCAGTAGCTGGAATTTGAGTATAAATTACTGCATAAGGAGCTTCAAACATTACTATTAACCATTCATTTTTTGTGTAGCCAGGATAGGGATATAATTTCACCAAGACTTCTGAGATAAACTATTGTTTTATGTTTGACAAGTTAATAGAGTCAGCAAATAAAAAGCATTTACAAACTGGTCGCAGCCAAAGGGTTGTGATCAATGGCTCTGTCACAGGGTGGAGCAAATTTTCTGTCGGCAGTTGGTGCC
>NC_034410.1:55023951-55029462 GCF_002078875.1 Numida meleagris | reverse complement strand
AGCAGATGCCTTACCCGGCCTACGCTGTAGTCTGCCGGCCCGGGCTTCGCTGCTTTGGCCCCTCCAGGTTTTGGTCGGGCTCCCATGGTGTACGCGGGCGCCCTGGTTTTGTAGGCATCCACAGCAACCTTGGGTAATGCCGCGGGACCCGGAGTCTGAAAGAGAGTCATGGCCGCACGGGGCTGGGGTCACATTCAAGGCTCTCTCTTTCCCTGGAAAGGTGCAGCAGGCTTGGCAGCCGCCGTGGCACAGGGAGAGCAGCCCACATTCAGATGGTAACATGGAGAAGAGGAGCAGCAGAGCTCACCTTGGCAAGGTCCTCATCAAAGCGACCGCGCTGGCTCCTCCCTCTCATGGAGTAGCAGGGGCTGGCCGATGTGTAGGCTGTGTTGGGCCCCATCAGCCTGGGCAGCGTGTAGGTGCCAGGACCTGCAAGAGGAGCAGCAGAGAGTGAGTGCGCGAGGGGCTGGAGGAGACGAAAGCAGCAGAGGGGGGCAGCCTGCCCAGCCTGCTGGTGGGAGCCGGAGGGAGGCATCGCCGCTCTTCCGGTCCCTCCCCCTACTCTGGCACCGGGCGAGAGCCAGCAGCTCCAAGCCTGAGCAGCCGGCGCCGCTGCGGTCCGAGAGGAGGTGGTCCTCCAAGAAAGCCTGCAGCCCCAGCGCTGCGTCCTGCCGCGCAGGCTGTGCAGTAGGCCCGCTGCTGGTGCTGAGCAGCAGCCCGTCCCTGGAGGATGCTCAGGCTGAAGGGTCAGCGTACCTGGCGTGCGGTCGGTTTGGAAGGGCTCCCGCCGGAAGGCCATGGACTGCACCGGTGGGCACTTGAAGACGTGCCTGTTGGCTGCCTCGGTGCGGTAGTCACCTGGGGCAGAGGAGAAGAGGAAGAAAGGCGTCAAGTGCTGGTCTCCTTCTGCAGCCACAGGGACCATGTCCCGAGGAGGGGTTCTTCTGAAGAGCTGCAGAATTGCTGGAGGACCCAGGCAGCACGCGGGGACCCGTGCCCGTAGTGCCCCGCCGCTGCGTCCTGCTTTGCTGTCCCTCCTGCCAGCCCCCAGCTCCTTGTTCTCTCAGGTCTGGGGGGTCCTTGTGCCCTCGGCCCGTGGTGCTGGGCAGCTGTCCTTCTCCAAGGGTGTGTTTATCGCTGCTCAGAGTGCTTTGCGTTCTCTCACAAAAGACCTAGGGCTCCACCAGGGCGTGAGCTGCCGCAGGGCAAAAGCGCCGCGGGCTCGTCCTGTCTGGGTGAAGCGCTGCAGAAGTGGTACTCACTTGGTCCGGGGGTGACGGTGGTCTCTGTCTTGGGTCGTCCCCGGAGGTGGGCGCATGGAGCCACGTACTTCCCATTCCTGGTCATGGCGGGCTCCACAAAGTAGCAGGGACCTGGCCCGCAGCTCTCTGCCGCAGGCGGTTTGGTCCCTCTAAACGTGTATGCAGGGGCGCGGGCTTTGGTGGGGCTGTGGCCCACGTAACCTAGGAGGAAAAGCAGAGGAGAGCACACCTCCGTGCTGCTGCCTTTGGAACAGGCGCACTGAAGTGCCTGGCCCCCTGACATTCCCTTCCCGCATGACTTCTTCCTCCAAGACCAGCGCGGGCGAGCTGTGCGGGGCCTCGGAGTACAGAAGAGACAGTCCCTTAGTGCAAACGGCTGTGCGAGTGCCTGGCAAAGTCACCAGAAGAAGAGAGCGGAGTTTTGGCCAGCATGCTGCCTGTACCCAGCAGTTTCCCAAGGACTTCCCGCACCACCCGTGCAGGCACTCCACAGTGAGAGCCCCTAGCCCCTAGGGTTGATGGTTGTGCAAGGCCCCATAACGCCTCTCTCCAGCTGCAAAGCTGAGTCTGCGCTGGGCAGAAGCGGGCCCCTCTTTCCCTGGCTCACAAGGAGCAGCGCCAGCGGGATGGGCCTTCCTCGGCCAGGCCTGGCTCGCTGCTGCGCCAGAGAGCCGGGAGGCTCTGACAGAAAGGGGAAATGTTCGGGAGCTGCTCAGCGCCGCGATGTCCCCAGTGTGCCTCCCTGACGCCCTGGGCTTGGTCGCGGTACCTGTTGTCGCTGGGATGGCGTACTGCGGCCCGGGGCTGGGGAACTGGGCCGAGATGAGGCCGCGTGGGCGGTGAGGTCTCCAGGTCCCCACCCAGGCTCCGTCCATGCTGGTGGGTTTCTCCAAAGCCTAAAGGCAAGAGCACCGGAGTTACTGACGGGCTGCCCTGACAGAGGCCGCAGCTGAGCTTTGCTCCCTGCCCCCCGGGCGCCTTGGAGCCCAGAGGCGCAGGCAGGAGACGAGTCTCTCCTTTGCTCAGCCGCCAGCTGTCCGCCACGTGGCTTGCGGCCCCTGAGCGAGGAGAAGGGCCGGCAGCAATTTCTCCTGCTCACGGCCGTCCTGCCAGCCTCGTGCTGCATGCCCCTGGGGCACAGCGGAGCTAAGCCTGCATCCTGCAGCTGGGCCCCGCAGCCTGAAGCATGCCTGCTGTGCAGCAGGAGCTCTCCCTCACCTCTCTGAGCCTTGGAGGACGAGCGCAATGAGGCTGAGCTTGTCTGCTGCTGGGGCTGCTCTCGAGCACAGGGCACGGCGAGCGACTGCGGGCAGCGCAGCTCACAAATGAGGGGCCTGGAGCCAGCGGCCAGCTGTCCTTGGGGAGGGCCCGGCGTCGTCATGGGAATGCACTGTGACAGCACACAGGCTCCGGGTGATGTTATCTGTGCTGTGACATGCTGTGCTGGCCTGGAACCGCGCCCTCCAAGCCTTTTCGGCCTTGTGACCCAGTGGAAGACAACTGGGGTTGTACTGTTAATTATCAGCAAAGGACGTGGGGTTCCATGCAAGCAAATTAATGGCTGACAGTGTTTCCAGTATGAGCTGAATGTGAAGCCACAGGCTACAGAAGAAACAAACTGTGGTGGAAAACTGCTAGAAGGCAGCAGTACCGACCAGTACAGGTTTGCACGGCTCTGTATGACAGCTCTGTTACTGGGAATGAGGACATGTGCAGTAGGCCAGGTGACTCCTGTGGGGATGGAGTTCTTTCCATACCAGCGCGATCCCAGATCCAGCAGGAGCTGCCCAGCATACGAAGGCAGAGCCTCCCCTTCCAGTGCATGTCACCATGAACGACAGTAGATGGGAATCCCTATGCCAGCCGTTGGGACCATTTGGAGGGCTCTTTCTTTTGGCCCACATCTTCTCCGGACTCATCAGACCATCGTTTCTCATCATAGGCCTGTAAAGAGCTCATGGGAATTGTCAGCTCCAACAAGTCCGTGCCCCTCCTGGTTTTCCTTTGCCTCTGTAGCATAGGCGTCCAACCACCAGCTTTACGATTTGGTTGCCCTCTTTTTTAGGTTGTAACAAAAATACATCTAAGTCTAGCAGAAGTTTTGTTGTTAACTCTATTCTAGATCGCGTACGCGGCACCAGACAATTCCTCTTCGCTCACTCTGGCCCAGGCAGGCCAGGAGTCGCACACCCACGCTCCACAGGATCTGCTGGCAAACCCGTTCCTGGTTCCAAGCGCAGCTGTTCATTCCACCACACCGCGGTGCGCTGTGCAATGCCCTCTTCTGGCGCTGCAAGGCAGCCCGAGCTCTGCACGGCTCTGCACGGCTCTGCACGGCCCGCAGCCCCACACCAACCGCTGCTCCCCTGCACCTCGCTCCCGGCCCGCCGCACCGTAGCCGTGTCGAAAATCAACACTGTCCAGCCGACACCAGGACAATGTCCAACGCTTATTCCATAGCACTTAGATCATGCTGAGCTCCCACAGCTACCCATGCAGTGCCTCCCTTGCTTAATTGCAGCGCGTGTTTCACATTTGTGGATAACCTCTGCACTAGTGTCCACATCCTTCTCTCCAAATTGGAGAGGTATGGATTTGAAGGATGGACTGTTGGGTGGGTTAAGAACTGGTTGGCTGGTTGCAGCCAAAGGGTTGTGATCAATGGCTCTGTGTCAGGGTGCAGGCCGGTCACGAGTGGTGTTCCCCGAGGCTCAGTCTTGGGACCGGTGCTCTTCAACATCTTTATCAGTGACATAGACGACGGAATCGAGTGCACCCTCAGCAAGTCTGCAGATGACACCAAGCTGAGCAGTGCAGTCGATACATTGGAGGGATGGGAAGCCATCCAGAGGGACCTGGACAGGCTGTGGAGAAGTGGGCCCACGTGAACCTCATGAGGTTCAACACGGCCAAATGTAAGGTGCTGCACTTGGGCCGGGGCAATCCCAGGTATTTATACAGACTGGGGGAAGAACTCCTTGAGAACAGCCCTGCGGAGAAGGACTTGGGGGTCCTGGTGGACGAGAAGCTGGACATGAGCCAGCAGTGTGCGCTTGCAGCCCGGAAGGCCGACTGTGCTCTGGGCTGCATTAAAAGAGGCGTGGCCAGCAGGGAGAGGGAGGTGATTGTCCCCCTCTACCCGGCTCTTGTGACGCCCCATCTGGAGTACTGCATCCAGGCCTGGGGCCCCCAGCACAAGAAAGACGCAGAGCTCTTGGAACGGGTCCAGAGGAGGGCCACCAAGATGATCGGAGGGCTGGAGCACCTCTGCTATGAAGAAAGGTTGAGGGAACTGGGCTCGTTTAGCTTGGAGAAGAGAAGGCTCCGGGGAGACCTCATTGTGGCCTTCCAGTACTTGAAGGGAGCATATTAACAGGAGGGGGAATGATTGTTTACGAGGGTGGATACCGATAGGACAAGGGGGAATGGTTTTAAACTGAGACAGGGGAGATTTGGGGTAGATATGAGGAGGAAGTTTTCCACTCAGAGGGTGGTGACGCACTGGGACAGGTTGTCCAAGGCGGTTGTGGATGCCCCATCCCCGGAGGCATTCAAGGCCAGGCTGGACGTGGCTCTGGGCAGCCTGGTCTAGTGGTTGGCGACCCTGCACGCAGCAGGGGGGTTGAAACTAGATGATCTTTGAGGTCCTTTTCAACCCAGGCCATTCTATGGTATGATTGATTCACGCGAACCCCTTGATGCCACGCCCATCTTCATGCTGCTTCTCTTCCTTGATGGCCTGAGGTATCCCGGGCCCACAGCAATGGCACGCTACATGATGGCGCCTCTTGGGCACGTGACACCTCTTCCTCTGGTGATATTCCAGTATCTCCAATAACTTGAGAGACCCCACAGGGATATGCCCCTGCGGGCTCTCCCTTCATTCGGATAAAGTATCAAGCTCCTCTGCCTCCTCTTTTGAACATTTACCTTTCTTGATGACAGGAGTTTTTCAGAACACGGTGGCAGGAATGGTGGGAGCAAGAGAGAGGACCCAGCCAAGGTAGCTGAGGTGATGAACTGTAGGTGGTGTCAGATAGCGAAGGAAGAAACATGAAGAGTAATGAGAAAATGCAAAGTACTGAGATAGTTAAAACTCCCAGTTTATGCGGGGGCAATGCACTGCGTGTTAACTAGTTGAAACGACCTGTGAACAAATTTTCTGTCGGCAGTTGGTGCCAAGCCTTTCTTTCAAACGATTAAGTGTAAAAATGGGATGTTGCCCTTTTTGTGTTCTGTGTCACTATTC
>NC_034410.1:55018996-55022768 GCF_002078875.1 Numida meleagris | reverse complement strand
TTACTTCAGCACGTGGCAAACATCAGTAATGCAAATCACTGATAAAGCAAGCATCAGTGGTTTCCGACTCGCTGATGTTTGAAAGGCTTCGTGAAGCGGTGGCGCATTCCTGTATGCAGCGGTAAGGAGAAAGGAATAACAAGGAAGTACACATAGAGGTATCGAGTTTGTTTTATTAATGACTTCCTCATATCGCTGATGTCCGACAGGCAAAAGCCAAACTAGATACACAGAAATGGAATCAAATGGAAACCGGCAGTTGTCTTGTCTGTCTTCCCGTCCCCTTCCCTCCCAGGCAGGCAAACAAGGCCTTTCTGACTCTGCTGTTTCACTCAACAATGAGAGGGGCAGACACAAGAGATCAGGTTGCTCAGAGCCTGCTCCAGCTTGACCTTGATTTTCTCCAGGGGTGTTGCAGCCACCACCTCTTTGGGCATCCTGGTCCAGTGCCTCATCCCCCTTACTGTAAAAAAACTTCTTCCTCATGTCCAGTCTAAATCTCCCTTCTTTGTTATTATTTGTTATTATATTCTTTGTTATTAATATTTATATTTTGAAAACATTTCCCCTTGTCCTGTCGCAACAGATCCTGCTAAAGAGTCTGTGCCCTTCTTTCTTACAGCTCCCCTTTAGATACTGAAAGGCCACTATCAGGTCTCCTTGGAGCCTTCTCTTCTCTGGGCTGAACAGCTCCATCTCTTTCAGCCTGTCCTCAGGGGGAGGTGTTCCATGTCTTGGATCATTTCTGTGGCCCTCCTCTGGATGTGCTTCAACAGGTCCATGTCTCTTCTATACTGAAGACTCTGCTTTTGGACACAGTACTCCAGGTGAGGTCTCACCAACGCAGAGTAGAGGGGCAGAATCACCTCCCTCAACCGGCTGGCCATGCTTCTTTTGATGCAGCCCAGGACATGGTTGGCTTTCTGGGCTGTGAGGGCACATTGCTGGCTCATGTCTAGCTTGCTATCCACCAGTATCTCCAAGTCATTTCTGGCAGGGCTGTGCTGTTTTTTCATCCCCCACCTTGTACTGATAGTGGGGGTTGCCGCAGTTCAAGTGCACATTGTTGAGCCTCATGAAGTTTTCCTGAGCTCTTTCTAGATCTCTCTGAATGGCATTATGTCCCACAATGTGTTGACTGCACCACACAGCTTGGTGTCATCCGCAAACTTGCTGAGTGTGCACTTGATCCCACTGTTGATGTCACTGAGAAAGATATTAAAGAGCATTGGTCCCACTACTGACCCCAAAGTATCTGATGGGCTGGATGAGTCAGAGTTGGTGATGATGTACCATTTCTGCCACTGAAAGAAGTCCTTCAGAGTACCTACTTTCTCTGAACATTTATCAGTAAACCTCTACTAAGATCAGGGTTCCATGCTTGTCTAGACTCTAATTTTCATCACTATAATAATTAATTTTATTTGGAAATAAGATTGTTTCTCCTCTTATTTCTGCAGTACAAAATGAAATTGTTTCAGAGTATCATCTGTATGTGCTTAAACACACTTTAAATTGCTGTGACTTTTAAATTTTGTGATTAAATGTAATTGCGATTGATTACCTGATGCCATTCTCATATGACTCCTAGAACTCTCAGAAATTAAAGCTTTCATCCCAACAAGAACCATCAGTTAAAATACTTTGTAATAAGCAACTCTTTCCCTTTATGTATATTCAGTAATTGTAAGGGAAGGACTTTATACTGAATACACTTGAGGCATAACTGTAATGGAAAAAAGGAAGGCAGCGTCTAGTAAATTTTCAGCACTGAGAGGAGATCTATTCAGTCCCACTATACATTGTTTGATATATAATTCATTGCATTTGGTGTAACAACAGAAATGTTCTCTTCTAGTGAGGACTATTTTATTGTTGACCTCAAGATGAGTGTAGATTTTCCTCATTAGCTAAAAACAAATATCAAAGCAATATTATGTATAAATGTGCTTATAGCTGATTACTTCATTTTCTCATAAACTCACATGTATGGTTTTAAAACACCTATATCATTGGTGACACGTACAGTCAAAATTCTAATGACATCTAATGACTTTCCTTTTTCCCTCTCCTGTCCCTATCCAACAAGTCTTGATTAACTACTATTTCTGTGAAAGTGATCGTAGCATCTGGGGACAAGTGGTGGCAGCTGAACTTCAATGATCATTTCATCTTATAAAAGACAGAAAGCATAATCAGTTTAAATGAGCCCACTTCGTAGTGACTATAAACACAGAGAAATTCATAGAGTCACAGAATCATAGGGGTGGAAGGTACCTCCAGGGATCATCAAGTCCAACCCCACTGCTAAAGCAGGTTCCCTACAGGAGGTTGCACAGGTAAGCATCTAGGCAGTTCTTGAGTATCTCCAGAGGAGGAGACTCCGCAACCTCTCTGGGCAGCTTATTCTAGTTTTCTGTTAACTTCACAGTAAAGAAATTCTTTCTCATGTTTGTATGGAACTTCCTCTGTTCCAATTTTTGCCCATTGCCCTTTATACTATCACTGCACACTGCTGAAAAAAGACTGGCCTGATCCCCTTCACTCCCCAGTTTTGGATATTTATTATATGGATATATTTACAGCGATGAGATCACCTCTCAGTCTTCTCCACGTTGAACAGTACCAAATCTCTCAGCCTTTCCTGACAAGAGAGAAGCTTCAGGCTCCTTATCATCTTTGTAGCTCTCTGCTGGACTCTCTTCATAAGATCCCTGTCTTTTTTGAACTGAGGAGATAAGAACTGGACACAGTATTCCAGATGTGGCCTCACGAGGGTAGAGCAGAAGGGGAAGATCACATCCCTTCGCTTGCCGACCATGCTCTTTTTAATGCACCCTGGGATACCATTGTCCTTCTTGGATATAAGGGCACACTGCTGGCTCATGGCCAACCTGTTGTCCACTGGGACACCCAAGTCCATCTCTGCAAAGCTCTTTTCCAGTAGGTCAGCCCCTAACTTGTACTGATGCATGTGGTTATTCCTCTCCAGATGCAGTACCCTACACTTTCCCTGGTTGAACCTCATCAGGTTCCTTTCTGCACAACTCTTCAGCCTGCCCAGCTCTTGCTGAATGGCAGCAAAGCCTTCTGGTGGTCAGCCACTCCTCCCAGATTCGTATCATCAGCAAACTTGTTGGGGGTGAACTCTACCCCTTCATCCAGATAACTGATGAAGATATTTAACAAGATTGGGCCTAGTACGGACCCCTGTGGAACCCTGCTAGTTACAGGCCTCCAACTAGACTCTGTGCCATTGATCATGACCATCTGAGCTCTGCTGGTCAACCAGTTCTCAATCCCCCTCACTGTCCATCTATCCCATACTTACTAAGCTTCACTACAAAAAATCACCCAATAACCTCTTGTAAGAGTCACAGAATCACAGAATTGTAGGGGTTGAAAGGGACCTCCAGAGATCATCAAGTCCAACCCGCCTGCCAAAGCAGGCTCCCTAGACCAGGTTGCACAGCTAGGCATCCAGATGGGTCTTGAATATCTCCAGAAAAGAAGACTCCACAACCTCCCTGGGCAGCCTGTTCCAGTGCTCCGTCACCCTCACTGTGAAGATTTTCCTTCGCATATTGGTGCACAACTTCCTATGCTCCAGTTTATGGTCATTTCCCCTTGTCCTGTCCCCACAGTCCACTGAAAAGAGGTTGGCCATGTCCCTTTGACTCCACACTTAAGATGTTTATAAACATTAATAAGATCCCTGTCACGGTATTGTCTAAGGGTCTGCGTCCGTGACAAGGGGGGACAGGCCCAAAAA
>NC_034410.1:54994034-55018896 GCF_002078875.1 Numida meleagris | reverse complement strand
CCGCAAAGACCCCTGGGGAGCGCACCTCCTCCCCTCCCCCTCAGAGGGCCACACCAAAAAAGGCAGTTTACAGTAACCGGGGAATTAACTCTTTAACTGCCCATACCTTACATGATGTAATGATGTGGAATACCGACAACAAAAAATCACAAAACCATAACAATCCCCTCTCAGTCTTCTTTTCTCAAGGCTGAACAGACGCAGGTCACCCAGCCCTTTCTCACAGGGGAGACGCTCCAGGCCCTTTATCATCTTTGTGGCCCTCTGCTGGACTCTTTCCAGGAGATTCCTGTCTTTTTTGTACCAGGAAGCCTAGAAATGGATGCAGTACTCCAGGTGAGGCCTGACGAGGGCAGAGTAGAGAGGGAGGATCACCTCTCTTGACCTGTTGGCCACACTCCTTTTAATGCACCTCAGGATCTCACTGGCCTTCTTGGCCACCAGGGCACAGTGCTGGCTCTTGGCCAACCTGTCATCCACCAGGACCCCCAGGTCCTGGTCCTCAGAGCTGGAGTTCTCATGGGTAGACGAGGGACCTAAATTAAAAAAATAAAAAATAATTTTCTTGAATGGATAGATACTAGTGGAAAATAAAGCCTATATTTAGCCTACGCCTCTAACCTCTGTTCAGATAGGCAGCCAGAGGGACTTGTGTTGTGTCATGATTGCTGAATCTATACTACTTATATGTGAAATAGAGACCTTTGAAAATTTAACTCTGGACTTGGGCATGCTGATTCTGAAAATCTGGATCATTCTTAATCTAAGTAATGTGCTTATACCCCTGGCTGGAAAAGGCAAGGTTGTTCCTATCGTGCTCAATCTTGCTTAATACTGAAGTCACTACTTCTTGGACCAAAGAGATGCCTCTCAAATGACCAGAGTTCCTGAATTAATGCTTTGGCTCATGTATCAAGACTTGGAGTTAAGAGTCCATAAGCTTCACTGAGCTTTAGAAAAGAAGAGAAAGTACCCAAGTAATTAACTTCAGCTTTCTTTTCCTACTCTCCACTCCTTTGTCCTAGGTCTACCAAGGTGTATACCCTATACAAATGCTGCACTGATATTTTGAAGTAATGTACGCTTCACTGGTGACATTTCTGAATTCAGACTCATATTCACAATGTGTTTGAAGAGGTAAGGCAAGACCATTTTTTCCTATAAAAATACCTTAGAACATTGCTTCTGAGCCATGTCTTTGTTTTGTTGGTTTTTTTTGTTGTTGTTGTTGTTGTTATGTATTTATATTGTTTACAGACTTTAATATTTACGCTAAACAGTACAAGGTATGTAGACACCTGTGAGGGTAAACACATCTACAGTAAATTTTTTTAACCCTTTTCCATCTGAAAATGGTCTGTTTGTAATTTTTTTTTTCTATGAAAAACACTAATTCTTGCAAGGTTAGAAGCTTCTGAGGAAAGAAAGGCACACTCTTCAGGGGAACTTGGAACACCAGAATATTTACAATAAGCACCTTAGTATATCCAAGCACTCATATTCTGTGTCTGTATCAGACTGGAAGATCCATGGTATTTTTGCAGTCAGGTATAGTGACTGCTACACGGTTCATCCTCTCTTCAATCTCCATTTCAAAGCAGCTGAACACAGAAGAGCAAAGAGGGATCACAGAATACACTTCTTAAGATTCATTGGCTAGTACATCTGGACTGAATTTAGAAGACATACACTTTCTTACTGATACAAGTTGAATTCTGTGGTCACTTGAGCAACAGAGATGGACACAAAGATATGGCTTTCATGTACCACTCCATGGGCTGAATATTTGGTATACCTTCAAGTTAAGAAGGTACTCAAAATGGTTAAGCATTGTGGAATATACTTTCAAAATTACTTATAGTATTTGTACAAACTTTTCAGGATGTGTGACTCTGTGACATTGCACCAAGGTCACCAGGTATATAGATATCAGCTATTTCTTCTTCATTCTGCAGATGAGGAAGTCAAAATAGGCTGTACACCTTGTTGAAAGCACTCAAAGTGCCTACATACATGGAGATGTGATAAGCATTTCTTGAAAAGTAATAAAAATATTATAGACAAGATAGTATACAAAAGAAATACAAAGTGAAAGAAGAAAAACAGGAAAGAAGTGAAAGTGTCGGGCCTAATTTCACTTTTAGACAAATCTGCTGAGCCTGTGCCAGGGAGCACACATTAAAATCTGACAAAGCTCAGCATCTGAAGGATATTTCAAATTACAGACATCAGCATATCTTGGCTGCTAATGCTTTCTAGTTAGCTGTGCTTTGTCTTTCAAATCACAATCACTTCAGAGAACTGATATTTGAAATTTGTGCATAGTGTCTCTGAGTTACTATTATCTAATTCTGATACTGATGCATAAAAAGATAAAGATACCTCATACAGATCGAACTGATCTAAGAGCAACAGTTTTTTTTTTTTCACTTGGGGTGGGGGATATTCACAGTGAGTTTTGGTTAGGAAAGTATTTTTCTAATTCAATGCATAGGTTTATTTACACATAAATATAGTTTAAGGGCAGAACGAGCAACTAGTTCATTTGGTTTCACCACTTGCATATCTGAAACTATTTTGTCTCCCTCAGTAACTTGATTTAGAGTAAAATCTTCCTTGTGTTTTGTTATACCTGTCACAGCATCCAGACTTGATATGAAGCAATCAGGAGATGGATAATCCACCATTTCCTTTGGTAGTCTGTTCCAACAGTTAATCATTCTTCCTGTGGCTTATTACCAATTGCAATTTGTCTGACTCCAGCTTTTAGCCATTGGTTCTTGTTATTTCTTACCTTATTAGATTAAAGAGGCCTTTACTACTTTGTGTTTTATTCCTTTGAAGGCACTAAAAGTACTGTAATCAAACCAACTCTCAGTTTTCTTTTTGATAAGTTAAATGGATGGAGCTCTGTACATCTCCTACTTTAAAACAAATCCTTCAGGCCCCAAATAAATTTGTGACTCTTAACCTCACTATCTCCAGTTTTTCAATAATCTTTTTAGAAAATGGGCATAGACTGCATATGTAGCATCTGTCTTATCCTATAGAGACAGGATATAGAGACTAGTAGCACTCACATCTCTTCTGTTTTTTCACTCAAAAATTGCATTATTTTTTTTCCACAGAATCAAACCAGAAGTTCATTGTCTTGTGTTCTCACCATACCATGTGTACAGGTTTTCTTCGCAGTAAGGGTGACAGAGCACTGGAACGGGCTGCCCAGAGAGGCTGTGGTGCCTCCTTCTCTGGAGACATTCAAGACCCGCCTGGACACCTACCTGTGCAACCTGGTCTAGGGAGCCTGCTTTGGCAGGGGGGTTGTACTACATGATCTCTAGAGGTCCCTTCCAGCCCCTACAATTCTGTGACTCTATGATTCTGTAATTCTGCGATACACTTTTTAGACTAACTTTTTAAATAAAGAATAGCCCCATTTTTTCTGTTTCCTAAATGTCTCACTTGGAATCAACTGTATCACAATGGATTTGTCTCATTAATTCCATGAGAAAGAAAGCTACCTTCCTCCTTGTTCATTGTTTTGCCAAACTTTTTGCTATCACCAAATTTGAACTGCAGAAATATTACCACAAATATACCACACTTCAAAGGACTGCAAGGACCAGACACTTGGCCAATTCTTCATGCTCTCAATACAGGCTTTATTGAGGGTATTTGGAACGGAAAATGAGCACCCTAGAAAAAGTAATGTACAACTATATGTGCAACTACAACTAAGTAACATACAATTAAATTTAATTTCTCTAGTCAAGTTTTTGAGG
Source organism: Numida meleagris (assembly GCF_002078875.1). Classification (NCBI taxonomy): domain Eukaryota; kingdom Metazoa; phylum Chordata; class Aves; order Galliformes; family Numididae; genus Numida; species Numida meleagris. The sequence goes on along the minus strand of NC_034410.1, from coordinate 55,015,114 downwards.
CCCATAAATGCTGTTAGATGCATTTTTTTTCTAACTGTGACATAGTACTAGATGACTTTCAGTTTCTCAGTTTCCTGTCAATCTCTCAATCTCTGTCAGTTCTTCTTGAATTCTTTCATATGATCAAGTCTAACCACTTAGAAACTTCACAAATAATATTTTGTGTTCTTTTGACATAGAACTTCTTTATGCACCAGTCTCATGGGACACAAACACTTTATCTTGGTGCTTTCATAAACAGCATCAGTGTTAAGCATTGTAATTCAAAACTGTGCAACTGGCAGCTAATCAGAATGCCATTCCTCTATGTTGTTTTTGATGTTTTCTTTCTGATGAACTTTTAAGGATTCATTCTTACTAGTTTTAGCCGGTTCACTACTTACTCTAAGCCTTATTTCCCTTTACTCTTACTTTCCACATAAATGTCTATATACTACTAACACTTAACACTGTTTTTTAGATGCTTCCTCTCTTGTACCACTATTTGTACCTAATTCTAATAGATGCTTTCACCTTTGATATCATAATAAGATAGGCTTTTCCAATACTGACGTCTGTAGAAGCCAAGAGATTTTTGGCCTTCTGATAAAGTGCGTTCCTGAAGACTCTTCAAATTTCCTTCACACTCTTTTTTTCTTTTTCTCTGTTTAAAACATAAACTCCCTATTTTCCTGGTAGTGTCAGTCTTAGCTCTAGGAGAGACGATACACCTCACTATGCAGTATCTCACCTCTCACTAGCATTTTATTAAAAAAAAAAAAAAAAAAAAAAGCTAGAAAACACTGAAATCAGCATCTTGTTCCTCCTTCATCAGTAGGTCTCACAAGCATATTAGGAGAGGTAAGCTACTGATTATGATCTTTGGGGATGTTATACTGACTCACTGTCATTGATTTACATGCTCTTACTGCTTTCACCAACCTACTTCTATTTAGCTTCTCTCCTTTTATGTTACGCCATCAACAGTAATTGAAGTATGACAACTTCAGCTGGGGATACCCTTCTCTAGATTACTGGCCAGCTGGGAAGGGATCAATGACCTGAGGTGCAGATGTGGGCTGCAAGCCCCAGCTGGCTATTAAAATGGTGCTGTGCTGAGCCCATTGTTACTAGAATAAGTAATTTAAGGTATTTTAGATATTTTGTGCACCATTGGAAGAGAAGGTTTCTATTTTTATTTGTGGCTCTGCACTTGTGACGCTGCTGGCTTTATTCAAAATGTTTTGTACTATTAATGGTCAATGTGTTGGCCAAACAGACTGGGCCACTCCAGCCCTGCAAGGATTTTAATTTATATGTCTTTGAGTTAGACATTACTGCAATGATAAAATCCATGTTTTTTGTAATAGTTCTTGTTGACTTGCTATGTGGCCAATATCAACATCTTTTCTTACATTTAATTCATATTCTCATATGAATGGCAAGGAATTTTCTGTAAATTTATTTTCCCCGGAACTAATTTTTTTTGTTTCAAAGAAAGCATACTTATTCACAGCCAACTGGTGATGTTTCTGATGTTTCTTTTTCTTTTGTCTACTGCAATTCCCTACCAGGCAGGAAGAGATATTTCCTGATGTGAGCATTTGAAAATTAAAATCAAATTTGCAAAAGTCTTTACATATTTATCTTCCAAATCTCCAGTTCCAGAAATTGTCACAAGAACTCCAGTGCAGATCATCTGGATTTAGATTTATTAGTGACTTGCTAAAATATGGAATAGTTTTCATGCTTTCATACTTCCAGACTTTGTCTGCTTTAGTAGATTTGTGGACTTTTGCTCACTGAGAACCAACTCCATGTCTAACCACTTTTAAACCTGAAGACTTTAACTTGCATTTCTATCGGCTGAGATATAAGATTTTTTTTTATTTTTCTTTTTTTTCAATGAGAAAAGAAGATCCTTCTTTTGAAAAATAAAAGTTCTCTGGTTTTGCCACCAGGCAGTTGTGGACAATGGCGCCATTGGAGGTGCTTCTGGTAAGTGCTTGTGTTTTTTGATGAAAACTTAAGGTAAGAATACTGACCCACTGGGCATTTGCTGGAATAGATATGCAAACTATTAAATTCATCAGCTACATGAAAGTTTTACTTGCTCAAACTGAAACCTTAAAGTTGTTGGGCAGAACTATTTTTCTTTCATTTCTGAAGGAAGACGGCAACAAGTTCCACAACTTGCATTGTCAAATAAAACTAGTAAACTACACTATCATAGATATTCAGTTCAATAGAAATAAGAAAAATCACATCCTGTGTAATTACATATGTCACACAGGTTTACATTTGGCCTAGTTAATGCAAAAAGTCAATGGTTGGAAATGTGAACCATATGGAGAATGATACTTCTGCCTCTACAAAAATTACTTCTGACATGTAACATGAGTTTGTTTTCTAAATCTAACCAGCCTGAACATCCTAGCTTAAATGTTGCATATGATTTAGTTTATAGGAATCTGGTAATATAATTAGAAATGGGCTCAAATAAAAATGTTAGAATTGAATATTGCTAAATATTACTCTTGCTAAACTTTAGTATATCTGACTTCATTTTATGGGTACAAATTTGCCCCTGTAAAACTCACACTATTGTTCTATCACATACTTAATTTACAGTGGAAATCTGATCACAGTCACCTCTAATTATCTGATTCACAGCACTACTTATTGCACACAGCTTATTTGCAGCACAGCTTATTACTGAAGGGCAGAAATAGGTTGTAAATCTTACAAATGTGGAATACCTATATCAGCATTCAGAGACATGCTAGAATTTGTATATTTTGAAAACCCTCAAACATGTCTGGACTGTTACACAGTTTGTTCAATGTCAATTTTTTTTCCCTTTCATTTAAACCAACATTTTCTTCAAGGCATATTTAAATGAAAAGCATGCTTTTCTCAATGTAGGAAATGCTGAATTAGACAATAAGTATGGAACTCTCTCCAGAAAACGGACTGGCACAGGTGACTGGCTTTTGGACAGGAAGATGAGTCTAATGCTCGCTTTATTTTGATCTAAACCATCCCAACATTGCAGAGCTTCTGGCTTTGTTCAATTATTACTTTCTTTGCAGCATTTGACAACTGTGCTTGCCAGGTGCAAATAAGGACAGAATAAATCCAACTTTTTTGTTCTTACTGGGAAGTTCTCTAGTCACCCTGGCGCACCCCATCCCCCCTGCTTTTTTCTTAACTCTTTCCCTCTCTCTCTTCTCCACATTTGAATTTCTCTGTGTTCAGCCTTTCCTCTATTGTTGCTTTGTATTGTGACTGGCTTTTTTTCCCTTTCTCTTCAGTTTCACTTAACTGGAACATTAAGTAATCCTGAAGTTCTGCTGTGAATTCTGAACTGCTCCAAGTTTAAGTTAATTCAAAAACAAACAAATGAGTTTGTTTCTTCTCAGTCAGTGGATGTGATTTCTTTAATAGTTTCTAGGGAGTGTATAGTATCATATCTCCAGCTGAAGGCATTGTATTTGGCCACTTCTTTAAACTCATGACTTCTCGCTAAATGCACCACATAGGAAACTTCACAGTTTATTGGTATTAGGCTAAAGATATATTTTAAATTTAGAAGAAATAGGCCTAATTCTCATTTGTGGCAGATGAAAAAGATCAGACTTTGTTCTGGTTTAGACAACAACTTTTGAGACCTTCAAGAAAAAAATAACTCCCACAGAGCTTCAAAAAAGAACAGGGCTTCTTTTTCCTTTTTTTTTCATTCCTTTTTTTTTTTTTTCTTTTACCAGGATGGTGTGTGCATGTGTGTTCTTGTGATAAAGCTGTGAAGTTTTTGGCTGCCCTTTGCTGGCTTCTGTTGTTTTCTAGGGGCTCAGTGGGATAGATAGTTTGCGCTGTGACAGGGCATGCCAACAAATTGCATCACTTCTGCCTCGGTGGCCGAGGACAATGACATGCCATATGCCCATGGCAAGAAATGAATGGGGCTCATTTACACTGGCACTGGGTGCCTTCAGCCCTGTCAGTCTTCAGAGGCTATCCATGGCAAATTGGAAAGTAGCACCGAAGTAGCAGCAGCATGAAGAGATGCAGTCTGAAAAGCTTCCAGCATTCATAACTTTATGAACAACATGCAGCTTTGAAAGGAAAAAAAATCCATGTAATATCCAGTATACACTTATCCTCTCTCTCTGCAATTTAACCTTTCATTCTTAGAAAGAAAGCACAGCACCAGTTGTTCCTCCCTGTATTTTTTTTTTTTTGCATATCATTAAAAATAGCAAATTAAAAAAAAAGATCTTTAAGTAAATTCCAGCTGCAGGAGAAAACAAAAACACAGTGGGTGTCATGCTTCATGCATTCAAAATAGTTTCTCTGCTTAAACAGACTGCCGCAAAGATTTGCCCCAAAGTTGACCCCGTTGCCTCTAGTTTGCACTCCAGTAACAACAAAACTCATATTTGACCCATGACCTTCCTGGCAACACATCATTTGTTTCCATGTGTTGAAGCAAAGGATGACGGGTGATGATTAAAGAGCAATGGGTCTGTTGGCCTGAGTCACTAATGAAGATGAAATGAGAAGGTCACTGATCATCCTCACATGGCAAACTAGGACATGGAGCTAATCTGTTGTTAATTGTCCTTTACATTTGTTTTAAGGGCAGCAGCAGAAATAGGTGGTAGTCATATGTCTCCCTTCTTTATAGTCTCTGTAATTAGTACATGAAGTGGTGTTAGGCTTGCCTGGGGAAGCCTGAAATTTGCTTTGCCAGTTGGCTAATATATTTTATTTTTAATAATCCAGTGTTGACAAAAAGTGACTGGCTGGTGAGCGTGGAGACAGAAATTGGCCCTTGTGCAATGGAGATGAAAACCTACAACCATATGTAGCACATGCTTCCCTTTCCTGCTTTTCCCACCTGGATGTGCTTGGGATGTTCCTAGGGGCAGCTCAGATGCTTGTCTCCATCTTTTCTTCAGCTCCCTCATGAGCCAGTTGGCCCAGTACTGTTTATCTCAGTGTTACCTAGGTCTGAACAGAGAGCATCTGGTCTTCCTGCGCTGGTCATCCTATCTAGAACTTACTTGCTCCAAAGGCTTCATTAAACTGAGATAGCAGAGGGGAACATCCTGCTCCCTGAACTAATTGCAAATGCACAAGCCTCTCTTGCAAAATCTCAGCAGTTGCAAACCTATGGGAAGTTAATGGAGAATCCTAATTAAATAAGGTATGGCTGGTATCAAAACAAATCCTTCTTCAGGCTGTTGATATTTTTGGTGGAGCCAGACCTAACGGTGTTGGATACAAGCCCTTTTCCATTACAAATCCATCTGATACATTCTTGTTGAAAAGGGAAGGTAATGACTCCTGTCTCCTGTTTTGCTGATTCTTTCAGAGGAGGAGAAAATAAGCCTTTAGGTATATCTTTTACATTTTATTGAAACTCAGCACACAATCTATCCTTCAGTAAAATCAGCTGCTAACTGCTTCTGTTACACAGCAGCCCTATATGACTTGTTTTGTCAGCTCTGCTGAGAGAACTTGTGTCCCGACTTTCATGGTGGTGTCATTTGGTAGGATTTTATTTTTACTTTTTAGCCTTATTCTCCCCCTGCACAACTAACAGGAGTGTTCTGTCTCTCTCTGAGGGAAACAAATCTGCTAGCCAAATGGCAATCAGCTGGTGAGCTAAAGCCTGAGAGCTTTAAAGTATTTGTCTAGTGAAGAGTTTACTGCAGTGCTAATCATAACACACTCATTAATTACTCATTTGGATTAAGCAGAGGGTCAGAGGAGCCATCTTGACAATCCATGCCTATCAGTGCCCTTTTCCTTGCCAATTAGTACAGAGACAATTTCAATGGTTGCAGCCTCTGCTTTTACATCTCCAGCACCACCTGGCTTTGCCCTTTATCCTGCAAAGTGCATTAGCCACGACTAACTGCCAGCACATGGGTCTCAGTTTCAATGTGGCACCTTGTCAGGTACTAGGAAAAAATGGATTACAGGACAGAAAAAGATTTGGGCTAGGAAGTGAGAAAGCACTGGTCTCCACTTGCTTCTCTAGGGTTTTTGAGTGGGAGTCTTCAAGTGGATCTGTTTTTCCTTCAGCCTTTGGTACATTGAGAATGGCCATTGTAGTGATGTGATTTGTGGTCGTCAAGGCCAAACAAAAGCAGAATCTCAGATGAAAGGAGGTGAACAGCTGTTCTGCTGCTACAGCACACATGGGAGAAGAAGGGTAAGAATGCTGTCAGGGTGAAATGGGGGATTCCATGTCAGACAATTAGGTGTGTAGGTTACAAAATGAACGACCTACATCCTTGTACTTTCCAGACCAAAATACACGTGATTGTAGGTGATACATTTCAGTCTCCGAGGCCATAAAAAAAGCTTCAGATCAGAAACCTCTTACACCATATCAACAATCTCAGCTCTGTCTGGCATCTCCAGAGTGACTCTCTTGGTTCCAGTAAAATTATTATGGGTTGGTGCCAACGCAACTGATCACTTTTTTCACACAAATTCTTCTATATGTTCAAAACTTTCAGATTTGTTCACAGCATGGAGTAGTTCATTTTATTTATTTTTATTCTGGGATAACTGAAAAAAATCCTCACATTTTCAACAGAGCCATTCTCAGGAATATGGAGAATCTTAATTGATTTGGAAAGACACAAAGCAAAAGCATTACATACAAAATGTTAAACTTTAAGGACAGATCATTTTTAGGTGAAAATAAATAGAATTCTAGGGACACCTGATCTGTGTTTTCTCAGTCCTGCAATACTTATTCTGTTAATCCACAAATTTTAGCCTTCCTTTGAAATATATATTTTACAATGGTCTCAATACTTTATTCAAAAATACATACCAAAATAAACTTTGACAACAGATATCCTAGCCTAACCATAAATATGCCTGAGCATATTCTCTGTCAGACTGGTGGTTTCTTGATCTTCCCAAGCAAGATGCTTTGTCTCTGGTCAGGACACCAAATGCAGGTAATCTCATACTGAGCTTCTGTACAAACCTTTCTATAGTTGATAGTCATTCCTCAGTTCTCATGTATCTTTCTCCGAGTTTGGAGGGAAACTGCGATGTCTCATACAACTGTTAGTGAATGTTGCCAGGTAAATGGTGCTTTCGAAGTTTCTTCTTTAGCTACAAACGACTCTCTTCTTTTTATATATTTCCTCAAAGTCTTATGTGAACTCCAAGGTCAGGTAGAGTAACATGAGAATTCAGAATATACAGGAAAGGGCTGTATTTAACCAGGTCTATCTTGGGGAAATCAGCTTTTTTCTGTTTATAATGGATGCGGAGGAATAAAATAAACCTGTGCATATGTATGTTTCTTAGCATGCTTTGATTAATCTCCTCTGCTTGCTGTCATGCTTTTCCCTCATATTTTCCAAACTTTGAATCTCTGTGGGCCCACATCATTCTTTTGTTATGCTTCAACAGCTCAGTCACCTGAAATATTTGAGCAAATGAATCCCAGGGTTAAACAGCAGTGTACTGGCCTAAAGGCATACCTTGCGAGGTATCCTTGGCTTTGGAGTTTTCACTCCTTCCTTTTCTTCTTATTGTACAAAAGGCTGAGTGTTTTGAAATGCAGCTTCCCCTCACAAGCAGAGAAATGAATGGGTGGGTGATAAAACTGCAGCATAAAGAAGCCAGTGAAATTCCTTTGGGATGAGGAGGGGGAGATTCTGAGGTTGTTGGCTTACCTTATTATCCAGGAGGACTAGTGGAGTTTTGTACACAGATGACCAGCGGAGTGATTGTTTCACAATATTTGTTAAAAATTTGCTTTTAGGCTTCATACACCTGGTTCTTAGCCACAATAATACCATGGTTAAAGAGCTGCAAAGCCAGATCATTAGCAGCAAATATACTAGCAGAAAACTATTTGCAGTATCAGTGGTGCATTAATTAAGTATGCATGTGCAGTTAGTTGAGGTGTTTGCAGTAGAACTATGTTGGTGCTTCTTTCTTCTGTGGAAAGAAAGCCTGCAAAGCTATTTACAGGACTCAACTAAAATTTGAAAAATTGGGATTAAATCATAAAGACTTAGAAAAGCTAATCATCCAAGAACTGCAAGCAGTGAATGAGTATATTTTGCAAACTAGTAACCTGCCTTTGATTTATTCAAGTAAAGCAACCTTTCTCTCATAAAGTATTATCTGAGAATGCTTTGCTCATATCTCCACTTGCCATACTTGCTGTGTCCATTCAAAAGAGTACTTGCACTTAAACATATACAAAAACTATAGTTTACATAGCGAAAGCATTTGATGCTTTGTAGAAAATTTGAATAAAGGTAAATTGTATGCCTGTCTCATGAACTCTCTGTGTCAATCAACAGAATATCATGTTTAAAATCAAGCTATAACTGTTCTGTGTTGCACATCTTAGAGGAAATTATGGTTTAACTTCTATAACCAGAGGAAGAGATGTTAAAGGCAAGTTAAGTAACTAAACTACTTATTTTCTTTGGCATTAATTTACTCTATCCTTAAAAAACAACACTGCAAAATATCACCTTAGCACCTATATCTGATAATTGCAGGGTCACAGACTTTTAAGCCTTTTTAGCAGGAAACTGAAATAGATTTTGCATCTCATTGGATACTAGCCTGTGAGTACTGTTTACTTAAGTAGATGTCTATTAATTCTTCTACTAATCAGTGTAAACACTTCTGCAAGACTCTGGCAATTAATTCACTTATCAGAAATTGGAAATTCACAGGAATCAGGAATTTTAACACAGCGCGCTCCAATAGGTAACTTTAACCTGACTCAAATTTTGTTGTGATCTTCGTTGCTACTATTACATATACATATACATATTACATACATATAGATATATCCCTGTATACTATGGACATATGGACATATTTTTGATTGCTGGCTTTTGTGGCCTAAACAAATTTCCCTTACTAGGAAGAGGCAGTGACTTGCACATCTGAATCAATGTGAAGCCCCAGATACTTAGGTCCTAGATGCTCATCTGCTGCCAACTCAGGAGACATCTGAACTCACAAGGTGCTCACAGAGTTCCTGACATGTCTGGAGTTTGAGTCTAGGCCCAGGTGAGCATCTGAGCATCTTGGTCCCTGACTCATATCTAAGGCCAAGCAATCATTTCACAAGACACAAAAGTACCCAGAAGTACCCTTTCCTTGATGAATACACTTAGAACACTTAACCATAGCTTTGCTCTTTCTCTCAGACCCAGTGGATTATTCACTGGGTAGTCACAAAGCCCTCACAGGAATGATAGTCCTTTTCACTCCTTTGCAAAGAAATTAACCTTGAAGAAGTTAAAGATGTGCACTTTAAACTTGTCAGCTGGCTTTGGCATGACTCGAAACTGTCTCTACTCCTTTCTTGCTAAATGACCACAAGCATGTAGTACAGAAGATCAGTCATCTGAAGTCAGAGTATTTGACCTAGGTGAGTCTTTAATGAAACTGTAGAAGAGGAAACCTGTAAGTAGAGAATATACTTGCAAAAGAGGAAGAAAATTGCTGTTGTTTTTAGCCCCTTCTGCTACTGGCTTCTATAAAAAATAAGGGGTTTAAACAAACTATGTCAAGAATACTGCATTTTGTTTTAAGTTTTTTTCAAAGAATCAGTTACATGTGCAAGTAAAAATGCTGCTATCATCACCAATTCTTCCATACCTTCCACACTGTAAAAGAATGAACTTGTTCTATGCTACTTTCAGGAAAAGATTCTGGACTGTAGACCACAGGAAGGAATAAAGGGAATTTCAATATCACTTGAATCATTCCAGTAAGAATAATTAAATACCAGAGCTAAATAAGTAAATAACTGCTTCACTTTTAAAATAAAATTTAAACAAAGATATTTCACCACTGTGAAATTGTTGTATCATTATATCATTGTTGCACCTGTCACTGATATTATGTGTTTCTTATCATATTTTGGATTCCCTCTTGATTGTCTGTTTAAAACAGTTACTTATGGACATGATCTCAGAGCTAGCATCGTGAGGTAAAACAAAGGCTGAGTCAGTCTCTCACACCCATATTGACAGTGTTCAATGAACACTGGTTTCCAAAGGTCTTGAATTATAGGTCATGAAGGAATTCACATGAGGAAGGGCAAAAACAGCCCTAAAGCCTAACTCATCAGCATCTTTTAATCTTTGCACACCATTTCACAATTTTCTACTGGTATAATTAGTGTGATGCCCCTGTCCAAACTCCTTACTTTTGACACTGAGCATGGCCTACTTGGACATCTGTGGAAACCGTGTTGTATGGGAGCAGATTCTAGACTTACCGTCACAGAGCAAACTTGTGTCAACAGAAGCTGATGTAAACACAGGGTAAATTTGACCCATTACAAGCAGATTGACGTCACATGATTACCTCGTTCAAGAAACTAAAAAAAAACTAGTCAGCACTTCAACAGCCCTTAGGTTGCTCTGGATAAATGTACATAGCTTAAAAATTTTACATACCTGAACAAGAACAGATGGTGTGTATCAGTAAAATAAAGGGTTCACCCGATTCATATTTTCTACACCAACATGCACATGCATTTTTTTTTTCTTTTAGACACTTAGATGCCTATGTAATATGTGCAGATCCCAGGTGTTTGGGAGGAAAAGAGACAAGCAATGGTTTTGTAATAACTTCTTTGGCTAAATATTAAGTTTCAAATGAAGCCATTTAGCAAGTCCTTTCAGCTTAATAAGGCTGCTGACTTTCAGTGTCAATAACTCAATAACAGGCAGGAGCATATAGCTAAATTTACATCATCTGTTTTTATAGGCAGACAGGGTGAGGCATCAATGAATTGCGTTTCCAGGTTGTTACTCTTGGAGCACGTAAGCACCAAATCCCAAAAATACCACTGATGTCTCCCTTAGAGACTTTAGAAATATATTGAATCAGTCATGAAAAGCTAGCTGTAGTAAATAGATTTAAAAGTATGGTTGAAAACCACATCCTCTATGTGTTCAGTAAAACACGGATAGAAAAGCACAAGACTGGTGATAATGCACTTTTTTAGATAGATTTTTTAAAAGCAGTTAATACAGAATGCTTATATTTTCCCATGGTTTGTGTCCTATTATATTTTATATTTACATTTTATATTTTATATTTTATAAAAATAAATAAATATAATAAATATTTATTTTATATTTACATTATATTTTATATTTACATTTATATGGATGTTGGGCAATACACACAGAGAAGCACAGACAATGTCTAGTATAAGTACCCAAAACCAACTAAAGGCAAACTTCAATTTTAGGAAGCAAAACTCTAAAAGCAATTTCATTCTCTTAAACTTTGTATCTCAAACTCTGTGTCCAGACACAAAGGGTATGCCCCACTCCCTTTCACTCCCATGCCCTGGGTAACTGGTAGTACACTGCTCTCTTATTTTCCCCTGCTTTCTTTGCAGAGAGGCTGCGAGACTGGCACATCATCCTCCCATCACTGCACAGAGGCTGATGTGCCATTTATCAGGTCAGCCAATAGGCGTACAGGGATTAGCATAATGTACAGACACACTTAATCAGGTCTACTATACAGTTAATCATGTGTATGCTAATAGTTATGGAGGATTAACCATTTAGGACACTGCCTTTCTGTTCTGATTTGTTGTGTTTCCTACCTGTTAACTTTCCCTCTCTTCTTTTGTTGTTTCCTCCCCTCATGTTTTTTCTCTCACCAAAAATTGTGACTATTGAAAGTGATGCTGGAAAACTGCATATGTAATTAAGGATATATTTAAATAATGAGAAATAAAAATAATGGGCAGATTCAAATGCTGGATTCATTAACTGGTCTCAGGCTGATAAAACTATCCTTTTTTATGGAAAAGAAAGCGTGTTACTTTGCTTCCTCAGATACTGTTCTTGGTCACAAGGGCTGTAAATAAATATTACAGTTTAATCACCAAACTATTTATGTTAATTCCAGATATAGATTTTGAATTGATGATCGAACTTCTAACAGCAAAGGATCTGAATGTATCTATTTTTGGTAATCAAAAGCAAAAGACAGTAGTAAGATTCATAGGCTATCCAGTCGAAATTGATCGAGAACCAAAAGTAATTCCTTAAGCCATACTGTACCTGAGTGTTTGCATACACTTGAGTGTTTGAGCTATCAGTGCAAGGCCTGGAGGTTAAAGTATTGGTTGGATGGTCACAGACAGAGGATTGCTGTCAACAGCTCTAAGTCCAGGTGAAAGCTGCTCATGAGTGGTATCCCCCTGGGGTTCATCGTGGGACCTGTGCTCTTCAACATCTTTATCAACAACGTAGACAGTGGGATTCAGTGTACCTTCAGCAAGTTTGCTGAGTGGTGCAGTTGACACAAGAGAAAGGAGGGACACCATCCAGAGGGACCTGGATGAACTTGAAAAGTGGGCACACAAGAATCTAATGAGGTTTAATAAGGCCAAGTGCAAGGCATTGCAAGGCAATCCCAGATACGAGTACATACTGAGAGCAGCCCTGCGGAGAAGTACCTGGGGATTCTGATGGATGAAAAGCTGGACATGAGCCAGCAGTGTGCTTTTGCAGAACAGGAGGCCAACAGTAACCTGGGCTGCATCAACAGAGGGGTGGCCAGCAGGGAGAGGGAGGTGATTGTCCTCTACTCTGCCACTGTGAGCCCTCATCAGGAGTACTGTGTCCAAACCTGGGGCCCCCAGTACAGGAGAGAAGTAGAGCTGTTGGAATAGGTCCAGAGGATGGCCACAAAGATCATCAAAGAGATGGAGCACTGCTCCTGTGAAGAAAGGTTGAGAGAGTTGGGCTTGTTTAGCTTGGAGAGGAGAAGACTCCGTGAAGACCTCACTGTGGCCTTCCAATACTTGAAGGAAGCTTGCAAGCAGGAAGAGGACCAACTGGTTATATGACCTGATAGTGATAAGACAAGGGGGAATGGCTTTAAACTAGAAGAAGGTAGATTTAGATTAGATGTTAGGAAGAAACTTTTTGCTCAGAGGACGATGAGTCACTGGAACAGGTTGCCCAGAGAGGTTGTGGATGCCCCATCTCTGGAGACATTCAAGGCAAAGTTGGATGAGATCGTGGGCAGCCTAATCTAGTTGTGAGCTACCCTGCCCGTGGCAGGAGGGTTGGAACTAGATGATCTTTAAGGTCCTCTCCAACCTAAGTCATTCTATGATTTTGTGTTTCAGTCAAAGGGAAGGGTGGAGTAGGTAAGAGATGGAGTGAAAAAGAGGCTGAGTGTGAGGCACAGAAAAAAAATGAGCCTGCCAGTGGTTAATTGAGCATACAGATTCCTAATGTGTCAGGCACTACCCTGTTAGATGAAGGATGACACCTTTTAGGACACATCCTCCTTTGTTACCATTTTAAAACTAACGAAGCCTGAAATTCATAAGCCTGATGCTGGTCACTTATCTGCTGTCAGGACAATCTCTACAGTGGAAGACCATAACTTTGTATGTGCAGGTTTAAAATATATTGCTTTGGGGGTATATAGCACAGGACTGTGGTGTAGAATGTTGTTTACAACTGGATAACATTTTCTAGAGGGGAAAAATAACTTGCAGATGGAAGATCATATTACAGCTAATTTTTATAATCAGATAAATATAATCTTAAGTTTACCAAAACATTTCTGTACATTTTCTTTCTCCTTTTTTTTTATTTATTTAAGTGAACTGGGCCTGTTTGCTTTTATAGTCTCTAAACAGCAAGGCACCATTATACAAAAGTTTTTTGTCTTTTTTTTTTTTATCCCTTGCCTTCAGGTCACTTGTTAATGAGCTGAGCCCTGGAAGAGGATGGAAATGATTACAATGGGATATGTGTAGAGAGATTTTCTTCATGTTTCCATAGGTTTATGAAAGCAGGCATGTGAAAGAAGTGATGCTTATCAGCAGCCCATGCAGATACTTTTCTTGGAGACTGATGAGAACACCTTATCTGCAGTCGGATAGAATTTAGGTGCCAGGACCCACCTCAGCCTCAGCTTGTGGAGCCTCCGACCTCCCTCACCTCTGCAGTGCTTCCTTTATGAGTGTTCCTAGCCAGATGGTTGAGTCATCAAAACTTTATGAGCACAAACTCCTTTTACCACTTCACAGTTTCTTCCAGCCTAAAAGCAAAGAGGGGAGAAGTGCAAGGAAAAGAAGCTAAAAGGTGTTAAAGATGAAAACAAGACATAGGGGTTGCCTTCTTTCCAGATTAGTAACTTCACATGATGTCTGTGGATTTGGTGTTGCTTGTCTGTGTTTATGTAATGAATATGCTTAGATGAAAATGGATAAAACAATTTCCTCTCAGTACACTAGTTTTCTTTTCTCCACTGTACACATTTGTTTCTTATCCTGCTATATGAGCATTTAAATTTTTTATGTTTTTTTTCAAATATTTTCTGTTTCTTATTATTTGAGACAATTTTGATCCAGTTATTTTTGGTGGGTTAAAACTGCAAAAGATCACTGACTTTGGTTTTCAAGGGTTTATTTGTAGTGGCAGAGAATGTTACCTATGTTCATTGGCAATGGGTAACTTAAATTACATGAGGCCTGTACCCAGCAAAGTGACCTTGTTAACTTTATGAGAACTACACTCCAGTTTCCACCTGCATCCCAGGGAAACAACCTCACTTATGAGGAAGTCAATTTTCAAGCAGTCCTCCAGGAGAAAAGTTAACTCAGTTACCAATCCCTGGTTTTAAGGGCTACCCTTTTCCAATCAGAGAACACACACGGAACAGCAAAACATGTAAAACTGGAACATTGCCAAGACATGCTATAACAATCCTTTGATGCAAAGAGCTAATTTTAGAACCTTTGAAATCAATTCTTATCACTAGCAGGTAAAGTCGAAAACAGAAGACCCATGAATCTGGGTGAGGTCAGACTCCTTTAAGGTTCAGGTTGATTGGTTTGCAATAAAATGACTGAGATCTGCTAGTTTTTAATGAGCTTTTCTCTCAAGAGGTGAACTTGTTTTTTCACTGGGGGTGTTTTTTGAGAGTGTTCTTTGTGTGTCTTTCTCAAATATTCCCTCTAGACCTTGCTGTTTTCCTGCATTAAAAATCATCAGGTGAGTTGGTTATTGTTAGACAAGAGGTACAATTCATCGTATCAGATGTTATCTCTACTGAGAGAAGGGCAACACCCCTCGGATGATGCTCATTTTCTCTTCAATTGATTTCACTTGCAGATGATGCAGCCATAATAAATAATTCTAGCAGAAGAATCTACCCTGTACTTGTGGAAAGGGGTTGTGGTTCAAAGGCCAATTTCTTTTAAGTAGAAGGTGGGTAGTAAGTACTGTGAAGATTTATTTTTCCATAGGAATAGTAGACTCCTAGATGAAACTGAAAATAAATTCACCTTTACTGTGAACAAGATGGACCTCATAGAAGAACTGTTTCAAGAACTCAATACTAGTTGTGCAGGTTTTATTCAGCTTCTGTTATAGGTTTGATTCAATTTCTGTTACTGTTCCTTTGTAGATTTGAGGATGTGTAGATGCTGTATGTTGAAATGTTTTTTATGTTCTGTTACATCAACAAGAAATAATGAGTCATTTTTTCAGTTTTCTTATGACACCACTAGGAGATACGTAGAGCTGTGTTAGTAGCATTCAAAGTTTCATTGGCAAATTTAGATGCCTCACCTTCTTGCACATTGTTTTATGGTGTTTCTATGAGGATCAGTTTTAAATCTGAAATTGATTTTATACATAGCAAATACATATCTACTAGCAAGGTTGCCAAGAAGAAGACGAAAAATTGTTCAGCACAAATAGCATTGATTTTAAAAATGTAAGCATCTCATGGTGTGTATTTTGCAGTGCTCACCAAACTCTAAGCTGAAGCTTGGAAGATACTAAGAAAATCAAACACTATAATTTCAGTAAATGGCTTAAAAACTATAAAGTTCATGTTGAAATAGTATTTTTAGCATCTTCGGTCATCTGGATTAAGTTAACCTGTATTTGAAGGTTATATAAATGTTTGCAGTGTTTCAACATGTACAAGCTTACTCCGTAGATGGGTGGCACTAGATATTTATTGTCATTTATTCTTGAAAAATCATCCTCTTTCTTCCCCTACCCACTGAACACTTAAAAAAGAGGGGAGGAGGGAAGAGAATAGCAATTCTCCAGACACACATATGGCTTTTTTTTTTTTTCCAAAAATGTTAAGCATGAGACTGGCAGAACATAAGAAATTCAGAGTTAAGACTAAAACTCTGTCCTTAACTCACCCCGCTGTGCTTAGGCATTATAGCACATATGGTATGAACCCCCCACTGCTCAGAGGCCCCCTGATTAAGTGCTGCAATACTGTACCTAGACACAATGTGGTGACTTAAGGAGAGAATTTCAGCTTTAACTCTAAATGTCCTGGTTCATGTGAGACTGTTAATGTTATTAGAACGTAAAGTGGGTGGTTTAATACCTTATGTATGGTGCTTAAAGTCAGGAGCAGCTGCTAGGGACTGGAACCCTGCACTGTTTTTTGCTGGGAGAAGGGGAGATCAGTTGTTTTACTTGCAGTAAAAATAGAGCACAATTTAAAATAAAGTTTTATTCACTATGAATGAGCTAGAGGAAAGTTGTGCAATCAGCAAAACAGTAACAAACTTGAGAGTGTAAAGTTGGATCCTTAGACAATCTTAGCAGACCCTAACAGTGCATTTTTTTCTAAAGTGAATGAAGATTGAGCTCGTTCTTAATCTTGGCATGTTTCTTCTCTTTTAAGGCTGTTTTTTCTGGTAATGTCTTACTAGATATTCCTAGCATTTGGCAAAATCTTGTGGTCCTAACCTCAGGGATTTTATGGACTCCACTTGTGAATTCAACAGCAGTTTGGACAAAGAAATAGGTTACACAAATCTAAAGCAAAGCCATAAGGATTTAGCCACTCTGATTTTGGCAACACAGTTTGTAAGTCTGAAATGTTTACAGGTACAAAGCATGACCCTGTTTAACAAGTCAATTAATTTTACTATTAATAGAGGAAGATGCTATTCAGTGCTAGATTATTACTGACCAAATCTTACTAACTGAAGATCTGTAAGTAGAATTGGAACAGCTTTCAACAGTAAGAAAGCAAACATCAGAGCGTTCTCCTTACTTGCTAAATAAAAAAGATTCAAATGTGATTTCCAACGTATTGATCAGAGGTGATTCCTAATAAGTATTAGGCTGTCAGAAATGTACAGCTAAACAGAGCATTTTTGGTACTCCATATGGCATGCTAATGTATGTGTACTCTGTATCCAGGCAGCACAAATACATTGTTTGCTAGAACTGTTTTCTTTCTTAGTTCATAGATATATCTTCTTTCTAAATCTTGCTTTGTGGAGCGCAGAGGAGCAGGGCACCCTGGTAGCAAATTGTTGCTTTGGCTTTAGAAGCTAAGAGCCATCAGCTGAGAACAAGCATTTCAACACATGGTAAACATGTCCTGCAGCCCTTGTTTAGAGTTAACTTCATACCTGTGTGTGAATATGTGTTTATATTTTTATTTTTCCTCTATGCCAGCTCCACTGGGTTGCTCAATGGTACTTCATTCGCATAGAAAGCATGTATTGATATCTTCTCATTTGCTGGCTGGGGTGGGATCATTTAGGGATAACTCCAGGTTATGTGGATATTCTTCATACATACACCCTCAGAAGAGCCCTTGACCCTCTGTCACCTTGACCTATCCCTTCCCACATTTAAGGGGTGCATGCATTTTCCTGCTGAGGCTTTTGGCAAATCCTGCAGTCCCTGCAGGAGTTAAGCATTCTCGCTTCTAATGGATTCTGCACTTATTTTGTTGGAAAAATCTTGAGGAGTCTAGGTAACTCAGAAGAGAAAAATATATTTATGTTCTTCTTATTGAAAAGCTGTTTAAATGAATATATCTAATAAAATTGGAGATTTTTCAGTCACAGAAGCATGCTATACTGCTAACATGTGCACACTGAGAATGGCTGGAGACAACAAACAAGACAAGATTGCTTGAGTTTCACAGATTACACTTAAAAATGCAAAATGGAAATATTGAAATAATACGCAAGCCTGGAGGAAAACATTGTTCATTTGTTTGGGGGAATTATGACAGCTTTTAGACACCAGAAAGTTAAAGCAGAGGGGAGGCTGTGGGGCAGAGAAGGTCTGAGTTGTACCTGTGGCATTTTAGTAGGTTTCTGTTCACCAATTTACTCCTCTATGGTCTGGATCCTTCACACTGGGGTAAATTTCATGTTACGAAGATAAATGGAAATGAAGAGCTGTGTAATTATTAGTTTTGTTGCGAGCAGATCAATCATCTGTGATGAACTGCTCACAAAGGTCACGTATGACCTTTCGGCTGGAATTTAACTGGCACTGCGGCTGTGATTTGCTCGCAGCAGCAGTCCCCCGCTGGCTGCATTATAACAGGCTTGGCAGTGCTAAAAGGCGGGCCCGCATTCCTTGTCATTGGGACTCTTATAATTATGACAAATGACTAAATGTGTTATTTTCAGCAAAGCAACTGCAGTCAAAAGGGGTACTTAGGGTTTGTAAGAGGTGATGGCTGGCGTGGCTTTGAAGGCTTTTCCTTTTCTTGACTTAACGCAGACTGAATCATACATGGCCACCCCACTGGTAGCTGAGCAGCGTGTGAAACCCATTTCACACGTCTGTGTTGCCTTACAGCTGCGATGCCCTCCTTTCTTCCCCAACAAAACTAGAGCCGGTGGCTGCTGCCTCTTCAAAACAGGCACATGGTTTGGTGGGAGAAACTTTACTGGCATTGTTTTAATCAGGATGAATAGGAAATCCCAATCCCAAACACTGAAATATATTTTACTGGTATCTGGGAGGTGAAGAGGAGAGGGAACAAAGCCCAGTAGCAAGTGTAGTCTAAAAGGCTTTTTTGAGCAAACTCCTCTGTCCATAAAGACAATAGAAGTGGGAGAAGTAAAACATACAAGGAAAAACATACATGTTTCTGGAAAGTCATTTGGGAAATGAAAATTGAAAACAAAACAAACGAACAACAAAATCAATCAGCAGCCAAATGTTTAGTGTCTGATTCCTGCACATCATCCAAAATTTTCCCTTGCATCAATGAAAATCTCAAGATTAAAATTTCAGGAAAATACTTTAAAAACTGGTAGGTCAGAGATTTGAAACTGAGCATGAGACAAATATAACTAGACTGTATTAATGTGTAAGCTAGTTGTATAAGATGGAGGAAGGACTTTAAGTGGATGGCATGTAACACAGAAAATAAGGACTACATCACATCTTAGACTTAAGTTGATGCTTCCCCTGCCTTAAACTGACACAACATTATTTACATAGAATCACAGAATCATCAAAGCTGGAAAAGACCTCTAAGATCATTTAGTCCAACTGTCCACTTACCATTAATATTTCTCCACTAAACCATGTCTCTTAATAAAACATCTAAACATTACTTGAACACCTCCAGGGACAGTGACTTAACCACCCCTCTGTGAAGCCCATTCCAGTGACCACTCTTTCAGAGATGAAATTTTTCCAAATATCCAACCCGAACCTCCCTTAGCACAACTTGAGGCCCTTCTTTCTAGTCCTATCATTGGTTATGTGGGAAAAAAGGCTGACACCACCTCGCTACAACCTCCTTTCAGGTAGTTGTAGAGCTGTAAGATCTCCCCTGAGCCTTCTGTCCTCCAGACTAAACAATTTCAGTTCCCTCTGCTTCTCCTCATAAGACTTGTGCTCCTAACTCCTCACCAGCTTTATTACCCTTCTCTGAACATGCTCCAGGGACTCAATGACCTTCTTGTGTTGATGAGCCTGAAACTGAACACAGTACTTGAGGTGTGGCCTCACCAGTGCTGAGTACAAAGACAATCACCTTCTTGATCCTGCTGGCTGCACTATTTCTAATACAAGCCAGGATGCCATTGGCCTTCTTGGCCACCTGGGCACACTGCTGGCTCATGTTCAGGTGAGAATCGACCAATACCCCCAGGTCCATTTCTTCCACAACATCTTCCAGCCACTCTGCCTCAAGCCTGTAATCTTGCCTGGGGTTGTTGTGGCCGAAGTGCAGGACCCAGCACTTGGTCTTGTTGAACCTCATCCTGCTGGCTTCAGCCCAGTGATCCATCCTGTCCAGATCCCTCTGTAGGGCCTTGCTACCCTCAGGCAGATCAACATTTCCTTCCAAACTGGTGTCATTTGCAAACCTTCTGAGAGTGCACTCAATCCCCTCGTCCAGGTCACCATTAAAGACATTAAACAGGATGGGATCCAGTACTGATCCCAGGGGAACACCACTAGTGACTAATTGCCATCTGGATTTAAGTCCATTCACCACCACTCTCTGGGCTCAGCTCTCCAGCCAGTTCTTTACTCTGCAAAGAGTGTACCTGTCCAAGACATGGTTCTGACAACTTCTCCAGGAGAATAGAGTGGGAGACAGTGTCAAAGGCTTTGCTGAAGTCCAGGTAGATCACATCAACAGCCTTTCCCTCTTCCACCAGGTGGGTCACTCAATCATAGAAGGAGATGAGGTTGGTCAAGCAGGACCTGCCTTTCATGATCTCATGCTGGCTGGGCCTGATCCTCCGTCTTTCACATGCTGTGTGATCTCACTCTAGATGATCTGTATGTATAGATATGGATCGTGTTTCATTACCTTAGCTAAAATGATATGCATGCAGATAAGACCTGGAATTATGCTGTTTTGCAGAATCTGTAGTTAAAGTGCTGGATGTTTCTTTAAATAGCAGGAAAACTACTATAGAGATCCACTGTATTTTGTCTATTTACAAGTAGTATCAGGTAAAAGAAGTACTATGAGGAAATCCTACCACTTGCAGTTCACTTTATTATCACAGAAGGTTTCATAATTATGATTGCATGACTTGGACAAGGGTGCTGTGGATAATATTCAGCTTTCAGCATAGTGATTTACACTCTGCAAAAAAAATCAGCCTGACGAACAGGCTTGGTGAATGGAGTTAAATCCAGCTGGTGACCGGTCACAAGTGGTGTTCCCCAGGGGTCGGTGCTGGGGCCTGTCCTCTTCAATATCTTTATTGATGACCTGGATGAGGGCATTGAGAGCACCCTCAGTAAGTTTGCAGA
>NC_034410.1:54977545-54994019 GCF_002078875.1 Numida meleagris | reverse complement strand
ACCCTCAGTAAGTTTGCAGACGACACCAAGCTGGCAGGAAGTGTCGATCTGCCTGGGGGTAGAGAGGCCCTACAGAGAGATCTGGACAGGCTGGATCTCTGGACTGAAGCCAATGGGATGAGATTCAACAAGACCAAGTGCCAGGTCCTGCACTTCGGCCACAACAACCCCAGGCAACACTATAGGCTTGGGGCAGAGTCGCTGGAAGGTTGTGTGGAGGAAACGGACCTGGGGGTATTAGTCGATGCTCGGCTGAGCATGAGCCAGCAGTGTGCCCAGGTGGCCAAGAAGGCCAATGGCATCCTGGCTTGTATCAGAAATAGTGTTGCCAGTAGGAGTAGGGAAGTCATTCTCCCTCTGTACTCAGCCCTGGTGAGGCCCCACCTCGATACTGTGTCCAGTTTTGGGCCCCTCACTGCAAGAAAGACATTGAGGCCCTGGAGCGTATTCAGAGGAGGGCAACGAAGCTGGTGAGGGGTCTGGAGCACAGGCCTTATGAGGAGCGGCTGAGGGAGCTGGGATTGTTCAGTCTGGAGAAGAGGAGGCTCAGGGGGGACCTTATCATTCTCTATAACTACATGGATGGAGGTTGTAGTGAGCTGGGAGTCGGCCTCTTCTCTCTTGTAACTAGTGACAGGACAAGGAGGAATGGCTTCAAGTTGCACCAGGGGAGATGTAGGCTGGACATTAGAAAACACTACTTTTGTGAAAGAGTGGTCAGGCGCTGTAATGGGCTGCTCATGGAGGTGGTTGAGTCACCGTCCCTGGAGGTGTTCAAGAAACGTTTAGATATAGCGTTGAGAGACATGGTTTAGTGGGGTTATTGGTGATCGGTGGATGGTTGGACTGGATGATCTTGTAGGTCTTTTCCAACCTAGCTAATTCTATGATTCTATGATTCTACAGTCCCTGTCTCCTGAAAGATTTGTCCAAGCAGTAGAGTCCAAATAGTCTACTGACATGTCTTGTAGCATAGATAATGTCCAGCAAGGCAGTCCAATTCTTGGACTTAGTCCACTACTTGGCTTATTTTTCTTTGGACATCTCTCTTTAAGGATTTGTCCTGGCTCACCTGAAGTAAAGCACCTGAGCAACTGGCAGGCTCTGCATTTTGCACAGCAGTGGCACAGATACAGCTTTGCATTTTACTTTGCAGATGTTGGATTCCTAATTCTCTAGTCAGCTGGCAGCAGAGAAGTTGCTGAGGATCCACAGTAGAAGTGACAGAAAAAGAGGGATATTTACCCATTTTCCTACCCCCTGCCTTTACTTACTTTCTGTTTGATTATGTGCCCATTTGCAAAGCTGGGTTCCTGGGCTGTGGGCTTGGTTTACAAACAGCTTGACAGTGACACAAATTTCATATGCCTGCCACCTCATTCTGAGCCTGTAAGGTCACCTGTTATGTTTAGTTGTAATGACAGAATATTTTTTCTGTAGCATATTTCACTCTCAAGGCTTTCTCACTTGGTAATGGATCCAGACTGGCTCAGTAAAGTTTTAGTCATCCTATTCCACAAGGTAAAATAGATCCTGGTAAAAAAATTGTTACCTCTGCTGGTAGGTACTAGATTTTAGTTAACTTCAATGGAAACATGGGCATAGGTTAATATCCTTTATTATTAAACTCAATGTGCAGTGAGCACCTCAGGTTGCTGTGTGTGGTTTTTTTTTTTCATAGGTTTTAACAAAGCATGACTGCTTGAATACATTTGCAATGGGGAAAATGTTAATAACTTGCTCTCTTCACATCTCTCATATTTTTTCTACTCTACATTTTCATTAATTCTACTAAACTGTATGGCCTACAGAAATCACTTTTAAAACTTACTTCAGCATTTTTATTACCATAGTTCTATTGTTAGTGTTAGAGCTTGTCATCCTTGCACTCAAAGTTTAACCAACACATTTCTTCTAAGCAACAGAAATATTCCAATAAAGCACAGGTATTAAAGTTTTATTTCTTAAACAGTATATAAGATCACTGCAGCTTTTTGAAATTTTACATGTCTATAATATTTATAGACTACATTTTTGGGGGCCTAAGGTTTCCCCACTTGCTTCTCTCTCAAAACTTTTTAAGAAGTCAACAAACAAAACCCAACTACAGAAACAAATTACTCAAATAATGACAAGAAAGTTTTAATTGCATGTCAAAAGTGGTTGATGGGAACCATGCACGAACCAACCAACCAACCATAATGTTAAGCTTGCAGAGCCAGTTGGGTTCTATGTCTGCCCACTGGGAATGCCCCCTAGCCTACCTCAAGCCAAATGTGGGAGAGTTTTGAGACAGTACTAGCTAGCCTGCTCTGAAATCTTTCCAGCAGTTGTGATAAGAATTGAATAATAAGCACAATTAACACCCAGTACCTGGAATTTTTTTACTACTGTTTAAAATTTTACTATGATTTACTAAGGTAAGATGAGATCCATGTATTTCAAGGCCTATTTGCAGTCCCATCCAACCTGGCCTTGGACATCTCCAGCGATGGGGCATCCATAGCTTCTCTGAGCGATCTGCTCCAGTACCTCCCAACCTTTTGCACACTGAATTCCCTCCTCATCTCAACCTCCCTTCTTTTAGTCCTATCACTATCAGAGCATGTAGTTGGTCTCCATCTTGTTTATTAGCTCCCTTTAAGCACTGAATACGCAAAAACTCTTCAAAAGAAAAATAAAAACAAGAAAAAAAACATATAACTCATCCATAATATACTAACTTAACTTCAGAAGGAAACTGATTTCTGAAGTTTTTCTTAGCTTCTATATTTGAGTCCCCCCATTCTTTTTATACTTTACTTTTTCCCAGACTGTATTTTTCAGGTATGCTTCCATTGTGTGCTTTCAGCATTAGAAACAAAAGAATCCCCCGTGTTTTCATTTCTATCTCATGAGAATTCAAACTCTTTTTGAATTCTACTCTTAAATACAATGAGGAGAGAATGAAAGGCACTTTAAAGTAGGTTTTTAACCTCCAGAAAGTCTTGGAAATATAATGCTCTCTGCCTGCTCCAAAGTCCCATCCCTGATTTCAGCATACTTGGAGTAAATAGGAAGCCTATTAGGTAAATGACAGATTGTTTTTGAGGGTTTTTTCTTTTCTGGAGCTCACAGCTGTAGCAAACAGTTTGATGCAGCTCTAATTTCTAATTATGACATACTGGGAGTGGAGGAGGTTGTCAGTTTTGCTTGTTCCTTGGTGAGAGACAGAATGATTTCAGACTTTGTGCTGCCAACCAATTCATCCTATCCTCTTGCAAAGCTAAGAACAGTTACTTCATATTACTTGATAAATAGATGTGATCAACATTTTAGAATTACTGCAAGCTTAATCACCAAAATAACCAAACAATAGCCCAAACAAATAAATACCAGCCCAGTTCATGACATGTAGAGATCAGTGGTTTTTTTATTCTGGAGAGAGAACTCAGTGAGCTTTATTGTAATCTGTTTCTGTGATGGGCAAGTCCTTTTGGATAGATGTGTCTTTTTCAGTCTTCTGCCTCTACCAAATTAGTTATTACAAAGACAAGACTGGGCTGGGGGATGGAACATGTGGCATGCCTTAAATGAAAACTAAAATTGCTAAAGTGTTTCCAAGGCTCTTCGTAACTGAGAAGAAGAAATCCTCATGTTAGAACAGGAATGCTGAAGAAGGAACAGAATTTTGTTTGCTAATGCAAACAGATTTGGGGATAAACTATTAGAACTAATGAGTGTACTTAATTCCATTCAAAACACGGAGGGTTAAAGGCTGAAATGTTATAAAGGGGACTCTTGAAGTGGACCAGCTGCCCAGGCCTTTTAAGTAGTCTGTACCAGCATCTTCCCCCATTTGTCCTGCTGATTATTGCTTGATTGATGAGCTGGTGTGTGCAAACTGACCACCTGAAAGTTCTGCAGGCTTTAAGAGCTTGGTCAGTGTGTGTTTGACCCTTAAAGGCCATGGATCAAATATCAGGGTTATATGCATTTCAATAACTTTTTTTTGATACTTGAAGGGGAAAAAAATTATTCACACTAGGGGGAACGAAGGAGATTAAATATTTATGCTTGAGAGCATCTCTGAAAGGATCTCAAATGACTGCTGTCACCAGCCTCCTGGTCAACTTTTCTTAGCTTGAGCCCCTTCGTCTTTTCATCTCAGAAGGGTAAAATATATATTATTGTGAAGAAGAATAGCAGAAAAGCTTTTGTAGCAGCCTGTGAAGGGATTTTCAGTGAGTGGCCCCTTCTGAGGGAGGAATGGTTGTTTCCTGAGAATTGGGTATTCCACACTGTAATCTGACACAACAGGACTCCAAGTTGGCCAATAATTACTGAGAACAGGGTAAAAGTTTTGGTTTTTGCAACTTCACACACAACAAATTAAATAATAGAAGTCTCTTGGTTCCACCTTGCCTTGAGTTAAAAATAGGGGTGGAAACTGGGAAATTAATTTTAAAGCATTTATGAATGCTTTTTTTCCTCAAAAAATCTGTTCTTTTCCAATCGTGTGATATGAAAATTATTCAGAGGGAAAACAAAGAAGATAACATAGGAAAACACCATTCCTTGTCGTGTGGATGATATCTCATCGGCAAATTTCATATAATCTGAACTTTCCGAATGATTTCATACAGAAATATATTTACCATACAAACATGTATTTAAAAAAATCCTTAAATTTACACACATTTATTTTTCAGAGTTTCATATATGAAGAAAATGTCTTAGATCCCAGTGAGTGAAAACATATGTTTATAGAAAAGTGCATTTCAGTAGCAGCATACATTTCCTTCTAATTTTGCATAGGCTTTTGGTGAGATCTCAGAAGAATAAAGCAGATTGTTACATAAAACATGTAATGTACACTTTCATATGCAATTTAATATAGTGTGTGTAAATGAAGAACAGTTTACTCTATAGACATTGTGTGTATGTGTATGTTTAACCCAGACATGTACACAGTATTGAGTGAGATAATTAGTACAAATGCTGCATGTGGAACTCCGCTCTAACCCTTTATGTTCCTCTCTTATCCCACAAACAAACAAACAAATAACTAAATATCCTACACAAGACAGAATAAGGATGTGAATCCTGTGTAACAGTCTCATTCCAGTATGAAAGCTAAGGTCATTGAACGTGTTACTTGTGCAAATAAAAGAATAAAAGTAATGTAGCTGAATTTCATCCCTATTTGACTTGAGCACTGTATTTCCATGTACTGCATGTGCGAACCAGCTATGAAGGGTGATCCATCCATATGCAGTGCATTGCAGAAGTATATTCTGTGCCAGCAATTAACCTGATACTAATTTAGGGAACTACTTGCAATTTGAGTTGATGGAAGATTCAAAGGCTCACTTGCATCACTGGGATTATGGTTATTTTATTAGTCAAGCAACTTTGTTGTTTAAAATCTCTATGGAATAGCCTGTATTTGTTTTCCAGACCTTAATTCATTTTTATGACTCTTTTCTGAACCATTTCAAATTGATCAGACTGCTTTTGAAGTGGATTTAGCAGAATATTCTGGTAACGGCTTGTCTAAACATAGGTAATGTCACTTTCCTCCTTGTGCTTAAAGCCTGCCTTTCTCCACCTCTCCCTTCCTTTGTGTTTTAATTTGAGGATTTTTGTTTGTTGTCTGAGCCACACATCTGAACTGGAAATATCTCTGTTATGGCCAACTGTTCCTAATGTGTTCTACGGATCTGTTTCATTATTTTAGTTTTTCTTCCTTCATTATTTTGTTTCTTCCTCCAGGTTCATTTAAAAAAAAAAAAACAAAAAACAAAAAACAAAGTAGGTTTAGCTTGCTTCTCAATGCATCAAAATTTAGCAAGTCCAGTACTTGTTAATACATTTGCTAGCTGGAAAAAAAGGAAAACTGAAAATATTGCCTTAATTTATTTTATCGTATCATACAGTATTCCTATTTAAAAACAAACAAACAAAACCACAACAATTAACAAAAACAAGCAAACAATGCAACAGAGTTATACACATTTACCGTCCATAATTTCGCCTTTTCTACATTCTGACTGGGAAACTTACCACCATTTTCTATAGCAATTTATTCTACTGTTTTATATACTATAGAATATTAAAATGCTGTGCTTCTGTTACTGCTTGATTTGCTCCCTTTCTTTCCTGTCCTTCCTCTATTTCAAATATATTTAAAAAATTTTAAATATATTTAAAAATTTTTACCTTTCTTAGGTAGGATAACTTTAACTGAAGCAGGTTTTGTGGAAAATCAGAGAAGTTATACAGTTTGGAAAGCCCTGTGTTGGATAATCGAACAATTGCTAGCTATGCCATCATTATATATCTGATGTTCTTTTTCCTCTCTGTTTTGCTCATAGCTACTTTTAGCTTTGGAAGTTTCCTCTTTCAAAGTGCCACATGTGTACTTCTAGTTTAGAATTATACGTACATATTGTTGGACAATAATGGATTTTGTGCATAGGTTTCTGCAGGCTATTCCTTTAATATGCATTTTTCTTGGTGTTCAGGAGTTTGTTTCCTCAGCTTCTTAATTTTCATTATACCAATTTACATTAAATCATGAACTCTCTTGATACAATGCATCACAAGTGCATCATAAACTCGTTTATGTTTGTTGTATGATCCATTTGGATAATCCATCTTGAACCAAAAAGGAAAGAGCACAGAATGAGTTCTTAAGATTATTTAATATTTCTGTCTAACTCAAAAAGAGGCCAGTCTTACATGGTCATCCAAGTCAGTGTATTATCACATGGAAGATATAATAAATTAGTATGTAGGTGTCCTAAGAGCATACATTGTTACAAACTAGGTAGCTACTGCTGCTGTAAAATTCTGAATGTTGTTACTGAGATGAGTGCCAATTTATTACGCTTGTCATGAGGTCCAATATAACAGACAGTGTTAGTATTAACAGACTTAGTATTTTTGGACATGTGATGTTAGAAGAAACATTTGTATTTTGGGTAATACGGTAATCTGCAAATGAAAATGCTAATGTTTGTCAAGCCACTGACTCTACCAGGGTGTTCATGGGAATTCTATGTACTCTCTCTCTCATTTCTATGGTCTGAATTCAGTCCAGACCTCTAATGGCAACAAGTGCTGACTATTGCAAGCAGCCATGTTATCATCAGTTTAATTATGAATTTTGCAAGGTTAGATATTTTTTCTAGATGAAGACATGCCAGGGCACCAGGATTAACACTCTGAGGCATGCTGCAGGAGGTTTGGGAACTAATCTTCTTTGAACTTGTATTTCATCTGGAAAATAGCAGACTTCTGCAGCCCAGTCTCTCAGAACTGCTTGGAGGAAAGAGGGCTGCCTCATGAATCATCAGCTCTGCTTCCAGTAGCAGCAAGACTTTCCTTGGCTGTTTGACCAAACTACGAATCAAGTCAAAATCTTTTTGCAGACTGAAACAGTAGGGGCATGGGCCAAGGCAGAGAGAAGTACAGGATAAAACCTGTTAATTATGCTTCTAACTTATGTATTATCTTTAGAGAGAAGATGAATAAGACGATTCCCTGAGCATAGTGAGTACTGTTGAGTAATAACGAGAACCTTGAAAGGTGCCCACAGACTGAGGAGGAGCATGATCAAGGCTTGGTATGTTTGCTGATGACTTCATTTTCAAAGAGGTTTATTCAGTGTTGCATACATATTTCACAAAGCAACATATACAAACAGAAAGTGGATTGCCAGGATTTGCAGGTATTTGTAACCCTGCATGAAGGTCTTAGATATCTAATTTTGTGCAGCCAGTTCAGGACAGCAACTTTGATTTGCCCTTAATATTCCCAGTAAGGTGTGTTACAAATAAAAGAAACTGTTGACAAATTTTTTCAAGATATTAATATTGACTTCTGTGCTGTGGTGCAGAAGTCCTCTTTGAAAAGAATGAGTGATTTTTTGGTTGTTTTTTTTTCTTAACAGCGACAGGTTGTTTTTATTATCATATTGTCCTAATTTTGTCTGGGATAGAATTAATATTCTTCTTAGTAGCTGGCACACTGCTATGTTTTTGATTTAGTATGAAAATAATGTTGATAACATAACAATGTTTTAAGTGTTGTTGAGCAGTGCTTACACTAAATGAAGGACTTTGGGCTTCTTGTGCTGCTCTGTCAATGAGGAGGCTAAAGGCATACAAGGTGTGAGGGGATACTTTCGCCAAACTGGTGAAAGGGATACTTCATACCATATGATGTCATGCTCAGCCATAAAATTTGGTGAAGTTTTCTTTACGAGCTGCCACTGTTTGTGGACTGGTTGGACATCAGCAAGCAGGTGGTGAGCAGTTGTATTGTACATCACTTGTTTTGCTTATTCTTTTTTTTTTTGCTTGGTTTTTTGTTTGCTTGTTGTTGTTCTGTTTTGGTTTGGTTTCTCTTTTCTCTCTTTTTAAACTGTCCTTAACACATGAGTTCTTGCATTTTTCCTTTTTTCAGTTCTCTCCCCCATCCCACTGAAGCACAGTGAGCAAGCAGCTGTGTGGTGTTTAGCTTCCTGCCATGTTAAACCACAACATGTAAGTACAGTGGTTGTCAAATTGTCAACGGTTTATGGGCATTTGGCCCGGTTCCATGACGAAGGGGACGGGGGATCCACGGGTCCACGCCTGGGAATAGGGAAAAGGGGAAAAGGGTAAGGAGATGGCCCTGAGAGCAAAGAACAGTGGCAACAATCTGAGGAGAAACAAACTAATTTACTAAATAAAATATCGGAATGCAAAGCAACACACTATAATACAATATAATTACAATTTAAGCTGATAAATCCAATACAGAGAGAGAGAATGTCCCCAAATCAAGGTAGGCCTTACTCTACTACCGACGATAAGACGGCTGGAGAGCGAGGTGCTGCCAAGATGAGAGATGGGCGGAAAAAGGGATGAGGTCTCGTGATCTGCAAGTTTTTATACTGCGAGCTTTTATCTTTTCTCTCCGGCTGGAAAATGGTAACAGAGGAGAAAAGTACCGTGGGGAATGTAGTAGTCCTTCTCTTCTGAGAATCAGGTACATTCACTACATGATGTTATGATGTGGAATACCAATAACCAAAAATCACAAAACCATGACAGGCATATTTAAAAAGAGGCATATGTTGCCACACCTTTAGGGCTATGACACATATATATAGAAGGTGTAGGGCACACATCAGTAGGATCCTTCTCTCTGTGTTCTTTTGTTCCTTACAGAGGTCAGCAAGACACAGAGTTGTTTCCAAGCTGAGTCTGCCCATGAGGTCTGTATCTTCTTAGACATCATAGAGTTGAATTATGCTGAGAAACAATATACAGTTATTACTTTATATACCACTTAAAGTCAATTATCTGGGCTCAAGCAACAACATCATTACTTGTGGCATTGCTTTGAGTACCTATCATGCAAAAAATCCTGTCTTAACTTTATTTCTGAGAATTTGTTGCTATTTATCATTTGCATGATCATTGCAACTGAAGCTTGCTTGTCTTCTTTGTACAAACATTTATTAAATGGTGCACTCTGCAATGCAGTGCAGGCTATCAGATCTATTTTGGATATAACTGCATTCTTTTTCTGGACTAATGTACCCATCTGAGTAGTTCTTTGCTCAGAATTGGCAAAAATGGCACGAGCATCCCTCTCCATCACTATATTACATCATCTGTATTCATGTAAAGAAACACTCTCTATTCTGTATGGCCATGTTCCAGTGGATATATTCCAAGTATGAGGAAGTACTACAGTATTTTTACTGTCTTATAGGAAACTATGATGTTTAAATGACAATTATCATGTGTGATAAACTTTGTGAGAGAGCTGAACTACAATGCATCAAAAACTAGCAACTGCTATTCATGTACATCTTTTAATCTGTCCAGTGCTTTTTATCCTAGGATAAAGAGTACCCTGAGGACTCGATCCAGAAAAATGTTTATCTTATTCTAAAAATTTTTCTCAATGTTTCTGCTTAAATTGCATCATGGTTTAATGCTAATTTACGTGGCAAGTTGTATACATCCTTATGTGCTTTGTATCCAAGCTTAAGTACTTGGTGGTGCTTGCTATACAAATGAGTACGGTACTCACAGGCCAGTAAAAGAATACGAAGGTTTCATTTGTGTAGTTGTAACCTTCCAGCTTCTACTTGTTTACAGCTGCTAGATCCACTTACATGGCTATGTTGTAATGCTACTTCATCACATGCCTGTGTAATGGCTTCATGTGGCAATGTTTTGGCAGCGGAGGAGCCACAAAATGTGGCTTCTGTGAGCAGTGCCCAGCAGTTGCCCCATGTCAGATCAGAGCCAGCTCCAACTGCTCTGAATGGGACCCATTACTAGCCAGAGCTGAGCCATGAGTGATGTTGGCTTCAATTCTGTGAGAGAAAATTTAAGAAAGGAAAACCCTGCTGCACAACAGCAGCTGAGAGAGAGAAGTGAGAAATGTGATGAGAGAGCCCTGCAGCTATATACCAAGGTCAGTGTAGGAGGGCAGGAGGTGCTCCAGGCATGCAGCAGAAGTTCTCTGCAGCCCAGGTGAGGCTCCTTAAGGATGAACCTTTGATAACGGGAAAAGAGACTTCAAGCTACTCAAGGAACTAGTTAGCAAAGTCCCCTAGGGAAACTGCTTTTGAAGGCTTTGGGGTCCATCACTGCTGGCCAATTTTATGTACCAACTATTAAGAGCACAGGAACAGGCATTTCCAGAAATTCAGAAGTCATGTAGATGGGGCAGAAGGCTGGCTTGGCTGAGCAGGGATCTTCTAGAGCTTAGGCAGAAAAAGAAAGTATATGACCACTCAAAACAAGGTAAGGCAACATGGGAGGACTTCAGATATACTGTTTTCAGTTTTAGGGTGGTAAATCTTGCAACCAAAGCTCAACAAGAGTTGAAGGTGGCCAGAACTGTGGAGGAAGACAAATAAGGCTTTTTAAAATACATCAACAGCAAATAGATGACAAGAGATAACATTGGTCCATTCCTTGATGAAGATGGTCACCTCATAAATAAGGATACAAACAAAACAGAAATATTTTACGTCTTCATAACTTCTGTCTTTGACACCACTGATGTGCTCTAGGATTTCAGAGTCCTGAGATGGAGGACTGTGACCATAGGAATGATAAACTTCCAGGCAACTCCAAACCCGTGCAGGACTTGTTGCTCCAGCTGGATGCACATAAGTCTATATGGCCCAACAAGATTCATCACAAGGTACTTTTGAGGAGCTAGCTGATGTCATTGTGAGAAATCTTTCAATTATTTTTCACTGGCCTTTAGAATCTGGAGAAGTCCCAGCTGACTGGAAGCTGGAAACTGTTGTCCAGCTTCGGGGCCTGGTAAAATTATGGAGAAGATTATTCTGAGAGTTATTGAAAAATGCTTGAAAGACAATGTAGTCATCTGTTACAGCCAACAAGAGTTCACAAGGGAAAGCTGGGTTTAATGAACTTAATCTCCTTTTATGACAAGGTTACCCACCCAGCTGGCCAAGGGAGGTCAGTTGATGTAAACTTTTTGAATTTCAGCAAATCTTTCAGTTTCTCACATTTCCTCACTATATTCTTCTGGACAAAATGTCCAGCATACAAAAACATAATGCAGTAGGTGAACTATTGGCTGACAAGTCAGGCTTAAAAGCTCATAGTAAATGGGTTTGCATCAGGTGATGACCATTTGTGAGTGGATTTCTTCAGGGCTTCATTCTGGGGCCAGTACTCTTTTATGTTTTCATAAATGACTTGGGTACAGGACTAGGAAGTATATTAAATAAGAGAGCATCCAAAGAAGGGCTGTGAAGATGGTGAAGGGTCTAAAAGGCAAGATGTATGAGGAGCAGCTGAGGTCACTTGTTTTATTCAACCCAGAGAAGAGTAGACTGAAGGGAGGCCTCATGGTGGCCTACATCTTTTTCATGAGAGTGAAGGGGCAGACACTGATGTCTTCTCTCTGGTGACAGGGATAGGACCTGAGGGAACAGCATAGAGTGTCAGGGGAGGATCAGCCCATGTTTTGGGAAAAGGTTCTTCACCAGAGGGTGGCTGGGCACTGGAACAGGCTTCTCAGGGCTGTTGTCACAGCCCCAAGCATACAAGAGTTCCAGAAGAATTTGGAAAATCTCAGATACAGTGTATGAATTTTGAGTGGTACTTTGTGAAGAGTTGGACTCAATGATCTTTGTGGGTCCCTTCCAACTCAGGATATTCTACAATTCTGTTGCTCTATGATTCAAGCTAGAGAAATTTGACAAAGCTGTTAAATTGATGTGAGTCAGAGCTTCTGCATTCCTGCAGGATTCTTTTGTGAGCATGGGCTTTTAAACAGTTTACGATGTAATCATGGCAACAGTGAAAAATCTTCTGGTTTAAAAACAAAACAAAAAGGAATAAAAATGCTAAATACTTGAGTAGAAAGTAAGCTTCCCCTATGTGCAAAGTAAATGATTTAGTGGTGTTCTCTTCACGTTAAATGAGGCAGGAGATCACAAACTAAAAAACACTTAAATATGATTTTAAAATTAATTATGCTTCACCCTTATAATAGTATTTAAATTGCATTTAAATTGGTTATGCATTCATTGGGTTTGTTACATAGCAAATGTATTTTTGTTCAGACTCTAAGTGAAACTTGGCTTGATTTGTGAGATACATACATTCATTCTAATCATTGAGTTCAACATGAAGCTCACAGAAGAAAATGACAGAACAGAATCAGGAGCATATAGTATAAGAACTGTTATTAGAATAATGTTAATTTTGTTGTCAAGCACTTTTTTCCCCCCATTTGCTATACTACATTATTACTATAAATGCTTCCAAGATATTCAGTGTAAATTTTTTCTAAATACCTCATTTCAGTCCATGACCAAATTCTGAACATTCAACCAGCTCATAGAAATCCACAGTTATGAATTAATGCCAGCCATTTTCACAACAGTTTCTGTCTAGCTAAGTGGAAATTCCAGCTTTCCATTAGCACAGCTGTTTGCTGCTGTAATAGAGATACCCTAGCTATTTGCCTAAATAGTTTTCCACTAATAAGGGTAGAAGCCCAACAGTCTTGAAGTGGAGGCAGGAATGCGGGTTATATCCACAGCCTAGATTTGGTTGCAGGTAGAATTGAACCTAGTCAGGGTTTGAGTTAACAAGGGACAAGATAAAGCAATATAGCAGTGGTCTGTGCTCAGGTGCTGTTACTACCAAGCTGGTCACCTAAATTTAAATAGCTGGAACTGTAAGATGCAGTAGGAACAGACTAGTTGTCACTATGCATATGGCAGGCACCTACCATAACAGGCCCCTGGGCTTCCAGCTCCTCTAGTAATAGCAGCACATTGTTTATCATATGTTTTGGGTTTAAGTGTATAGTATCAGAAAAAAAAAAAAAGTAATTTATTGTGTAGAAGAAGCTTTAAATAATTGACTCACTGTAACCACAACTTTAAAAGTGTCTCTGTTGCACTGGCTGTATTGTACTTTTCTGCCACATCTAAACTGTGTGGAAATTGTTGATAAATCTAACAGATCTAGTCTGTGGTTTTGGTCCTGTGATAAATCTCAACTGATGATCTACAGAGAAGGCCCTTTGCATATTGAAACTTGTGGATTTCAGGAGTCTGGGTTGCACTCTTCATATCGGTGAGTACCCTCTGCGTCATATTCATTCTTCCTGTCATGCTCAGTTTGACTGCCACATGACCTTGAGGATGCTGGAAATACACTCTATGTGAAGGTAGGTCTGTTTCCAGGCATATTTACCTCTTGAATCCTGTAGGGTACATGCATGTTTCTCTCTCACGTATGTCCCTGCAAAGGACTGCAGCCTTCACTAGAATATAAAAGTATACTGTTGCAGCCAAGTTCCTCAGTGGCAGAGTATTTTGCTTCCCATTTCTGTTCATGCCTCTTAGAGCCTAAGCCTAAGATTACAGTGCTGTCCATATCATGGGGTTGATCTGGCCTTTAATATCCATTGTGTCTTGAAACAAAATATCTGTGGCTTTGTAAAGGAAGGAAATGGTACTCCCTAGTTGTTGCACCATGTTGGGGATAGGTACATACAATATCCAGCATATATTTTGACATGACAGAAATCTGAAGGTTTGCACAGTTCATAAGTTGAGGAATTTCACATCTGCCCTGCCCCACTCCCTTCCCGCAGCACCCCAAGCAGCTCCAGCTGGTACTGAAAGTGAGTGCAGAAACTGATCAACCCAAAGGGAGGCTTGGAGTGAGGAAACCTGTTTGCTCCCATATCTTCACATTGTCCAGTGATCCCTTCCAGTGACCTTTCCCTCTGGGGGCTTTGCATGCAGGAAGTATCTCTGAATGTTAATTATGATTGATTTGCCGAGCTCTTAGATGACTGTTTATATCATCTCTTGCCCTCAGTGACCTTTCTGAGATCACTCAACAGAGAACTCTAGTCTCCACATTTACATAAAAGAAGAAAAATTCTCATGATCACTGCAGGATTTGTCACATTTGCTGTTATTTCTTGTAAAAATCAGTCTCAGTTAACTGGGAAGCCCATATCTCAATTAAACGCATAGTAACTGAGGAATTTTGTTTAAAAAGCTGAATAAAGCAAAATGTAGGTGATTTCCAATATATATATATATAAACAAAACAAATCAAAAACAAACAAGCAAAAATAAACAAATAAATATTTATCTGACTTATGTAACCCCTACCTCCTTTCTTTTGAAAAACAAAGCATTAAAATCTGGAGTGATTAGTTCATAGCAAGCACAAAATGAGCAGAATTTGAGGTGACCTGAAGGGAGGAGGCATTGTCTTCAGTATGACTACAAAGGGACAAGTACTTACCTTATGTTCCTGATTTTTCAATAAATAGGT
Organism: Numida meleagris; assembly: GCF_002078875.1. Classification (NCBI taxonomy): domain Eukaryota; kingdom Metazoa; phylum Chordata; class Aves; order Galliformes; family Numididae; genus Numida; species Numida meleagris. Next base: position 54,979,173 of record NC_034410.1, on the reverse strand, counting down.
GACAATAATCTGACTGTTCAGAAGATAAAATATAACCACCATGGAGCCCAAGGTGTTCGTAACTAGTACCTAGCATTTTAGCTTTTTGTCATGTCTCTAGTACTGATTTCCAATACTGATTCAGGAATCCGTTTTGCTGTTCTGTTTTCTTTTTAACTCTCCAGAAAAAAAAGGAATTATTCTTCAGTACAGGCTCTGAATACTGAATTTCACAGTACAGTCACCAAACATCTAGTTTTGTCTTGATTTTTCTCAGTGATCACTATACGTCTAGCTTGATGGAGACTTGGTTCTGTCCCTCTGTCATTCAAACACAATGATTATTTTACAAATGCATTTCTTAATATTAAAATAGTCAAAATCTGTATTTCTAAGTTAGTCTCCAGTCAGGCTGCTGGCTTCCTCCCTCTGTCAGCAACATGGTATATGTATTAGTCTTAAGAATTTAATGATGATATATATTTTTTCATCTCTTTCTCTCTCCCTCTCCCCCCTCCCCCCCTCTTTTAAATTTATTTTCCAAGAAAATGAATTTATTGTCAGGATATCATCTGCCTTCCAAAATCTCCCACAGAAACTGTTGTCAAAAATTATTCTTTAACAATAATGAGACTGACAGGAATTTTTTGGTGTCTTAATGTAAGCAAGGATAAACAATTAGTGTTTTCCATATAGACAAGTTTTCTGTCAAAATAATAAGTATGATAACCATACTAATTACTGTTTTCATTATATTTCAGTACTGCTACTGTTGATCTAGATTTTAGTATTGGAATTCATTCTATAGCAATTTTAATAAATGACGTGCCTCACAGAAGGCTTTCAGATTTTCATTTCTTGCATGTTTCTGAAATTTTGCAGAAAATGACATGGTTTTATGGCTTCATTGTTTTGCCTTCAAATATATATTAACTGGTGAAAAGTGAATTTGGGCACATGTCCTTGAACGTCCTTGTGGCTACTATGAAAGACGCTATGAGTTAATTCTTCAGGAACTGAACAGAAAGAACTTGCATTTGGACTCAAAAAGTGACTTTCAGCTGCAATAAAGACATTGTTGTTCCCATAACATCAGGATGTACATGGAGGAAAAAAAAAACAACAATAAAAGTGTGTATGTCCAAAGGAAAAAATATATATATATATATGTATATGATATTTACTGTCTTGAAGGGATTGAAAACTGATGTGGTCCCAGGCCTGGCAGCAGCATGCGTGCCTGGAGTTTGGTTACTGGTAGCAGTTGGTGAAGTCTCTAAATCATCGGTGAATGGGAGCTTGCATTTGGGGAGTCTGGTCTTATGGCCAGAGGCAAAAGGCAATGCAGGCAATAGTCTACCAAACTTCAGATTTGAGTACCTCTGAGCTGCCAAAATTTTTTCTGTTTGATGCCTCATAGCAGCAGAGGAACAGAACAATGCTCATGGCAACCTTCCCTGCTTTGCTCGCTGTGAACACTGGTCAGCCATTTCTCTAATCTGCTTCAGATATAAAAGTCAGTTCCTTGCTAAAGCTAAAAGATTTGCTATTGCGATCTGTGGAACCTGAGCTTCACCTAAAATGCATGGGCTGTGAGGAATGGATGCAACGGTCTCAAGTACCCTACAGAAATTTCTGTCAGTTAAGAA
>NC_034410.1:54909468-54977525 GCF_002078875.1 Numida meleagris | reverse complement strand
AAGAAAAGAAAAGAAAAGAAAAGAAAAGAAAAGAAAAGAAAAGAAAAGAAAAGAAAAGAAAAGAAAAGAAAAGAAAAGAAAAGAAAAGAAAAGAAAAGCATGCTCGTGGAATACTTCAAGATTAAAAAAAAAAAAAAAGAAGAAGAAGAATTTGTTAAGATATATATGGATGTGGTCTTTACCATTTCACAGTGAACCAAATCTAACAGTTTTTATTGAAGCAAAACTTCATCTAAGTTGTTGGGAGCTTAGCCTAAATAATCACTAAATAAGGTCTGGAGAATTTGGCTGGAAGTTTATGTTTGTTTCTGGTTTCCAGTGAATGGGTTTTGCTGAGATACATCATTTCAGTACCTAGCAATTTAATTCGTTTACAGAAATGTGTAAATTCCACCAAATAAGCTGTATTCAGGCAGGTTATTTTTTTTTTCTATACCCTTTGTTTGGCCTTAATAGGCAAGCTATCTCTTGCATTGCTAAACAGATCAGACTCCAGGAGTATTCTCATGGGAGAGCAGAGTGCTGCAGCCTCTGATAGTGAAATTCCCAGCCACTCTCTGCCCCTTCCCATTCTCCCCTAGGTTAAGCAGCTGTAAAAGAGCTTAAACCATTTCACTGAGGCACACTTGCAGTAAGACCACACCATACCTGATGGATCTGTTGGTCTCCTTGCACAGCTGTTTCTAAAGGCTGTCATTACATTGCTAGGCCTTATGTGCAGTCTCACTGGATTGTCTTTGTACTCTTTCTGCCTTTAAAAAAGAAGAAAAAAAGCCCGTAAAGGTCAGATCAAGGACATTTCTGCAGCCCTCTGCTCTGCTCAATCGAGGAAGTTACCTTACTACTCACTTTTTACCTTGTCAGTTTTAAGCAGAGTTTACTCTATACCTTATCAGAGAAAAACTATACCTGAAGTGGATGCACTATCAGGTATCAGGCTTGGAAGGAATCTGCAGCTTGACAAGGTCCTTCCTGGAGTTGCTGCTTTGCTCACTTGTATTTAATGCTGGGAACAATCATCTTAACAGCTTCTGAGGATTTTCCTTTGGGCAATATGAACCCACTTTCAAGAACTATTTTTATTATTATTTATTATTTCTATAATGGCCTAAGTCTGTGTGTCTTTTTCCAGACTAATTAAGAAGACAATTAACCCACTCCAAGCAATTTGCAGTCTCCTTTGAACAATATTTTACTGCTATTGTCTTCCAAGCCAAGTGCTAGTTGTATAATTCTAGATAGAGGAAGAGATAGAGATTTCACTTACACATATGGAGATAGCACCACAAGAAACAGAGAGAGATTAATTGTTTTGGTCTGACTGCTTCAGTTTCTGAGGAATACCCAGGTATACATTCAGGCATGGAAATGAAAAACTTTCCTAAGAGAATAATGTTTTGAGCCAGCACTGCATGTGGAGCAAATGAAAGCAATCCTCCAGAAATCAACATGGCACTGAGGTACACAAGTGGAGAATTTACTCCTTCAGTGGTGTTTGTGGGAATGCTGCTTTGCCTATCTTCCTCTGATTCACATAACAGGTGGAAATTGTGTCTGTGCGTCTGTGCAAGCATGTTGTGAGGTGTTGGTGGTTTTGGGGGGTTGTTTTATCAAAGGCAGCATGTCAACTGAAGTTTCTAGGTAGGAAGCAAAGGCTGATGGGTAATCTTGCATAAGACAAGTTCCCAGTTTAAAAATAAAAATAAAAAAAAGAGAAAGAAAAAAAAAGGAAAGAAAGAAAGAAAAAAAAAAGAAAGACTGACCTAAAGCATCCTCAGTCATCCTTGCCAAACACTGAGGTCAAACTAATTTGCATTAGAGAACACTCAACCTGAAGAAAAAGTAAGCTTGTTTGAGAGCCGCACATTAAGACTTTCATTTTTTAATAGAGAATTTACAAGTACGGACCCTAACCATTGTCGACATCCTACAAGTCTGATACAAATTAGGAGATGAATGCTCATGGGAACAATGCAGAAAAGCTTTTACGTGATTTCCTCCCACCAAACTGCTGATATAAGGTGCCTCTACAGAGCACAATACTGAGAACAGGGAAGGAATTTTCCCTACCCACCCTGCCCTCATTCCCACTGAATAAAGATATTAAAGTAAATTGGACTGCTTAATAGTAGCTTATCCCTATTGGTTGAACCAATACCTGTTGTGAAGATGCTGTAATAGAATCATAGAATTGTTTGAGTTGGAAGGGACTTTTAAAGGTCCCTGCAATGAACAGGGACATCTGCAGATAGATCAGTTACTCAGAGCCTGATCCAACCTGACCTGAATGTCTCCAAGGACAGGGCATCCACTAAGTCTCTGGGAAACCTTTTCCAGTGCTTTACCATTCTTATTGTGCATACTACTCTGAGGATTCTGCAACTGGATACAGTACTCCAGGTGAGGTCTCACCAATGCAGAGTAGAGGGGCAGGATCACCTCCCTCAACCTGCTGACCATGCTTCTTTTGATGCAGCCCAGGATACGGTTGGCCTTCTGGGCTGCAAGGGCACATTGCTGGTTCATGTCCTGCTTGCAGGAGGATTGCAGGAGGATTGCAGGAGGTATTGATGGATGCATCAATACCTCCAAGTCCTTTTTGGCAGGGCCATGCTCTAGCTTTACATCTCCCTTCCTGTATTGATAGTGAGGGTTGCGTCGATCTGGGTACAAGACTTGGGACTTGAATTTGTTGAACTTCATGAGGTTCACCTGGATCCACTACTTGAGCCTGTCTAGGTCTCCCTAAATGGCATCCCATCACTCAGGCATGTCAGCTGCACCACATAGCTTGGTGTCATCCACAGACTTGCTAAGTGTGCATTCAATCCCATTGCCAGTGTCACTGATGAACATATTAAACAACATTGGACTCAGTACAAACCCCTGAGAGACACAACTCTTCACTGATCTCCACCCAGGCATTGAGCCATTGATCACTCTGATCACACTCTCTGAGTACGATCTTGCAACCAGCTCCTCATCCACCAAACAGTCCATCCATCAAATCCATATCTTTACAATTTGGAGAGAATAATTTTATGGAGAACCATGCCAAAGACCTTACTGATGTCCAGATGGATGATATCATTAGCTCTTCTCTTTTCCACTAAAGCAGTTATGCCATCGTAGAATTCCTCTAGATTGGTCAGGTAGGACTTTGCCTTGCTGAAGCCATGCTGGTTATCCCATATCACCTCCCTCTCTTTCATGTACTCTGGCACTGATTCCAGGAAGATCTGCTCCATGGTCATTCCCAGCAGAGGTGAGACTGAGAGGTTGGTAGCTCCCTGGGTCATCCTTTTTACCCTTCTTAAAAATGAGTGTGACATTGTCTTTTTCCAGTCACCAGGGCATTGACCTGACCATCACGACTTTTCAAATATCATAGAGAGTGTTTTGGCGACTACATTAGTCAATCCTCTCACAATTCTGGGATGCATCTCATCAGGACCAGTGAACTTACAGATGTTCAGGTTCCCCAGGTGGCCACAAACCTGATCTTTGCTTATAGTGGAAGAGACATTGCTCCCCTAGTCCCCACATTCCAAACCATCCTCTCAAAGGCTGAGACAAAGAAGTTGTTCCATACCTCAGCCAATAATAGTGCCTTTACTATACTGTGAAAAACCTGGGTGAGAGAGAAGTGTATAGTTGGTTATTTACAGTTTGCTTTTAGAGATTTTATTCATTATTCTTTATGTCTTACAGGCACATTGATGTTCCATGTGAATGTGTGTGACCATGCACAGAGAAGATGCTGAATCATTTTTAGTTAATGTCTGGGTGTAAAAAGGGGAAGCACAAAAGCAAACAACAGCACTTACAGTGGTTGCACATTTTACTTTTTCAGCCTTCAATTTTTAAAATTAGTAGCATTGAAATTGCCTGATGATTTAGTCTCAACGATATTTTTATTTTGTTTTGACTTTGTTTTCTGCTTTAACACTCTCTCCTTAACACTATAAAATGTTTTCTACTAATATCCCTGTAATAACAATCTAATTGCTTTAGATAACGTAAGTTTCTACGCTCTTTTTGAGACACTGTATTGGTTATAAAGTTGCACTATATTATCACTGCTTAGATTTCTGGCTGTAGAATGATACAAATGGCTGTATATTTTCCCAACTAACAGCAGCTTATTGTGGAACAAAAGAAGAAAACCAATCTGTTTAATGGCATACTAGGCTTTTTTTCTTTTTCAAACAGTATCACTAAACTACTTGGACACTGGAGTATTTCAGCAGTCGAGTAATGTAAAACCTCTTTTCTCATCTCATCTGAAAAGTGTAACTAAATAGATACCAAAAGGATTAAAAATAAATCCATTTGCAAACCCATTGTTTGTTACAATTTGTCATTCAATTTACCCAGCAGAATCAAAACATGATTTTTCCATAGCCCAGTGTATTTACTTTTTCCTATATTTTCCTTACTGTTAATACTTCCAAATTAAGCTAACATTTTATTTCTCCTTACATAACATACTGATTTTCCTCTAAACTCTTTATTCTTTATCCTTTCTCTCTCTCTCTTTTTTTTTTTAAGTAAAAGAAAACAACATTACTTTTAATTAAGACTAGTCAAATATTGTTGAGGTTTGAGAGGTGAACAACTTGGCTCGCAGGAATAGGGATTCAAATTCCAGACAGCTCTCCCACCTCCAAGTATTTATTATTAATAAACACTGAAGTCAACGAGGTTAGGTGGCTGTTGTTGTTGTTTTCTCAGTTCTTCATGTTTGTTGGCTGTGTTTCATGAGCAAAAAGCTCTTGGGATGGTGATGCAAAGCCACCTCTGCTCCTTAAAGGCTCAGTGTCCAGGCAAGTACTTCTGAGCCCCAGGAAATCCACGTGTGTCAGTCCTGTGAGCAGGAGATAACACCGAGGGTGCCTGAAAACAGTAAAAATGCAGACATAACATTAAGTAGTGCTCATGAGCCCTGAAATCCAACAAAACAGTTGGACACAGTCTGCACAGACCTGATTTGGGAAAGGATTGCACCGTCTTGTCCAGACCAGCTTAGGGATGACTGGAAGCTAGTAGGGCAGGTTTTATTCGTGAGAACCTCAAGTACACCTGTTTCAACCAGACTATAAATTCACAGACTGAAATCTGAGGTCACAGGCAAATGTGAATAGAATTGTACCTATATATCAAGGTAAATGTGAAAACAACAACTGTCAAACAGATTGTTTAGCCTTTTGCCTAATGTACTATACAATGAGTTGTGAAGATTTGTAGGCTTGAATGCATGCCTATTTCAGGATTTACAGTAGATCAGACCTCTCTAAGTATGTTTCTCACAGTATACAGTCAGAAGAGCAGCACAAGCTCAGTGACGTCAAGCTGATATCAAGGTCCTATCCTGGTATCTATTCCATACACTCTGAACATCATGTGTTTGCAGCTGTCTGCTTAGAAAACCTCAGAGACATGAAGTGCAGAATAAAAATTTGAGGATATGCATTTGTTACAGCTTCCTGAGTCTGACCATACTGCACTGCTCTACTCTTTTCACTCTCACTGCTGTTTTATTAAATTTTGTTGTATTTGTACTGAAGTGTTTAACAATAGATGACGTTAGAAGTTTGTGTTATACATGGAGCACAACATAAAGACATGCTGATCCTTTCCCAGTATTACATTAAGCATCTGAATAACTTCTTTCATATGTAGCTCTTCCCTCCATACTCACCTCAAGAGGAATAGAGTCTGTGCAATCCATTTTTTTCTGTTAGAAAATGTTTTGTCTGTTGTCAACTTGTAAACTAGAAGCCATCTTTTAAAAATTAATCTCTTTAACAGTTTTGTTGGCTTGTCCAGGCAAGATCGTGTATTAAATGTGTATATTATCTTATTGCAGACGCAATATGAATTTAGACTAGGATAAGCATTTTAAAATCTATGCATCCCTGATACGATCTGTCCCTCGTCAGCCAAACCCAGGAATCTGTTTCAAAACCATCAAGGCTTTTGCCTAGCAGTAGGAGGGACCGTTCATCCTTTGGATTCATGATCACACTCTTTAAACAACAACAACAACAACAAAAATAACCCAAAGGAAGAAACTTAGTAGGCCAGAAGGTCACTGTTGAAAAGAAAAACAGCAGCAGTCAGGCAAGTAATGTGTAGTCCACAGGGCCAGCAAAAGAGATAGTGTTAAAAAAAAAAAAAAAAAAAAAAAGACATTCACTTCAGCCTTTACTGCGAAGAAACTTAGGTACTGTGAATTTTGCACAAACTTATGCTTCCTGTTGAACATTTTAAATAGGTTGAAAGGCATAGCAGACACCTTTACTTGGATTCATAAATAGTCTCCCACCTCATATTAAAGGACTGAGTTTAATTTGTTTAATATTCCCACCACTAATGATGCCTATTTAAGACATCCTTTTAAAAGTTTGTAACATTAATTTAATGGAAAAATGCCAATGCCACTCTAAGAACTCTATTAGATTTTCTCCCTGTTAAATTAATGTTACTAACTTTTAATGGATGTTGTAATTAGATGTTATTATTAACAGGAATATTAACCAAATTAAAATCAGACCCTGAGAGAGAGAAAACTTATATTTACAAGTGCATTAAGCATTAGTATCTGGACATTATACATACTAACTGGTGGAGCCAGATGGCCTTTGCTTTGTTTTTCCCCTGTAACCTGCTACAGAACCAGGCACACATAGTTTTGTTAGCACATAATGTCTGCAAGAACAGCACAACTATTAATGCACCCACTTACAAAAGGAAGTGATGGTTTCTCCACCAGCTCTGCAGTAGGAAAGGGGAGCTCCATCTCCCAATTTCACACTCAATTTAAAGGGTCACTCTCAAACTGGCCTGATTGGGTTCGGCAGCTTGAAATTGATTGTTTTGGTTGTAAAGCTTGCCTGCCTTCCTAGCCAATTTAAAAAAAAAAAAAGAAAGAAAGAAAGAAAGAAAAAAAAAAAAGAGGAAAAAAGGAAAAAAAATAAAAGACTGCTAAGCTACTAGCTTATTATGAGCTGCAGAGCGATGTGAGAAGGAATGTCATGAATTCAAAGCTACTGAATCTAGTCTATTTAGGGCACAGGGAAAATGACAAAAGTGCCGTTGTCTGTGAAAGGTGAGGTAGGTAATCTTTCCTTTTTCTTCTCCACATTTAACTTCCTTGCCTAATTCACAGGCAAAATTCCTGCCATATGCTCTTATCACACATATGTGAGTTATGATTTAGGACATAGCTGATGGGAAATGGGATCGTTTTTACCAAAGATCATGGTTATCTCGGAAGCACCTTCCTGTCTGTTTGGGAGTATTTTTCTTGTGTTCTGTAACAGTAATTGGCCCTGTATCAGTTGAATTATGTGTTGCTTTAAGAACTGTTCAAACCCTGTATTGGCTGATTGAACAGTCTGATGCAGAGAAAGAAAATGCAGGAGCAGAAACTAACCTTAAGAAATTAGAGAAGGAAGTTTATTATGTGGACTTAAGGTGGTGAAATTTGATTGGTCCCATCCTAAAAATAAAACATCTTTCAAACAAGTATTAAAGGTCAAGACACAGATCTTGGCCACTGCCTGTCAGTGCTGTGGTGCTTCCGCACCAGCAGTTTTTTCCTGATGTGAGTTCTACAGCAGTTATTCTAACATCAGCTCTGAGGGATATGTCCATGAGACAGAAGCCTTAACCCCCAATGAACAAACAAAAGTTTTACATCAAAAGTTTTACATTATTTTTTGTTTTGTTTTATAGTACTTTGAGTGATTGCTAGACCTACATAGTAGCATCAAGCATTATTTTGGAATGTATTGCTGCTGGCTCAGAGTTGAACCTACCAGAAGGATAAAGTTAATTTGTTATTTTCCATCATAACTATATTCTTTCCGAAGTACGGAAGGTTTTATGCTTTGATATATATTTTCATACATACACACATAAGGAAAAAAAAAAAAAGCCAGGAATAAGCATTTACTTTTTCTGAATCTACAGCCTTGTTCTTTTAGAGTGAAAAAAAAAAAAGAACTCGAAGTACGTAGAAGAGGAAAACAGATAAATAGTACATGAACATCTCTCTTGCCCTGGTGAAATAGACTTTATATTATTATTATTTTATATTATTATATTAAATTTGTATTTCCTTTAAACATAATTGAAATTATTGTAAGGAAAAAAATCCCAGTGAAATCAAAGGAAAGGCTGATTCAAACAGCATGACTCAAATAAAATAACCAACGGCAAGAGAGTGTAATTATATTGTGCACATCCTGTCAGAAAAAGAAATATATATATTACACACTGGAGTTCTTCAGAACTTGCCATTATAAGCCTGGCAGCCATTTTAGTGCTAAACCATGACCCTTAGCTCCTTCTTTCGCTCCACATCACTCCCACATCAAGAAAATGTTTCCCTTTTACAATAATCAGCATCTTCTTCTGGCAGACTTAAGAAGTATATACTGATACCATCCTACAGTAGCCTTGAAAACGTGACAAGGTTGAAACTTTTTTAAGTGGCGAGAAATTCTGAAGGAAAAATTCACAGACAGCAGCAGTTTCCACAGCTCCTTGACCACCAGTACTGACAAATACCATTGGACATAAATACCCTTTTTGCAAACAGTACTGTGTTGCAGAAAAGGGGTTAGAGCTTCTGACAAGTTCTAAAATCTAAATCAAAGCAATGAAGTTTAATAGTTGTATCCTAATCACTCTAATATTAATGGCATAGTAAATGGGATGGTCTTGCTGTTTCCTAATGGTGTTATCCATGGATATCTACAAGACAAAATTTACTTTAGTTTTCTGTTTTTATTCCATATTATTATTTCAGTCACAGCTATTAAATAAAACACTAAATATATGTAAATTGAGCAGCATTCAGAAACCAGCCTGGAGTATAAAATAAGGTCTTTCAATATATTTTTAAACTTTCATCTTTCAAGCATCTGTTGTGCCAAAGAATTCTTCAAATGCCAAATACTACATATGCAAAAGTGCTCACTAGCCGAAGTTCCTCTGCATGGGCATCAAAGGCTTTATCTTTGCAGTTACTGTGTTTTGGCTTTCCACCAGTGGAAGGATGGTTGAAGTGATATGAAAGCTGTTTTGAGGAAGGAAATAATTAGTTGTCCTGCATAAACTCTGCACAAACAGAAAGGTTCAGGGAGTAAGTGCAGCAGAAGACATGGAAGCATCACTCTTTCCTATGACTTTTCTTTCTTTGAGTATAAACTAGATTGTCCTATGCTGTGGTAGCAGACTAGAGTGCATAAACCTTTTGACAAGTTCTCATCCTCTCAACTACAGCTGATTGAGCTGCTCCAAGAGGGGCCACTCCCTACTCTTCCTCTGGGTGCAGACTGCTGTGGTCTGTGAACACAAGTGGCATGGGATCTTCCTAGCTTTCTCGGGAGACCCACAAATTCTGAATGGCTAGGTTCTGGGCCAGACAACATTTTTGGAAGCAAACTTCATTTGGTGACCTTTCTTTAAAGTTGCGTGCTCTCCCTGCACCTTCACAAGACCAAAAGTGCAACCATATAATTAAAAGCTATATTCCCCCATCATGATGCGGTTGCTTTTCTGTATGCATGGTGGGAGTAGAATGTAGATACACATCAGGCATCCTCCAGTGGCAGTGGTGGGGATGTATCTGCCACAATAACCTATCTGAAATGCAGGTAAACTGCTGTGATATGCATTTGGCATATGAACTTCAGTACCTGGTGTTTGGCCATATGATGAATGAGCATGCTGTAACACAACAGAATGTGTTGCAATGTACAGCCCAAGAAGGTTTTCATCAGGGCCTGTTAGGCACCTCTGATCTTTGCAAGTCTGCAATAATCGTAGTCTGAATACAGGCTGTTTTAATTCCCTTCTACGCCTTACAGGGGAAGTGAAAAACAAAAAGCGATAGAAATAGACAAAACAATACAATGAGAGGGGCTTCCCTTCTTTTTACATTTACTTCCAAATGAAAAACTGTCTGCCAATCTTTTGCCACCCTTTTACTTCCCTAGCTGTCTGTCCCCAGTGTGAAGAGGGAAAGATTTATGTGGTTTTTAAAGTGAACCTAGATAAATTTCTTTAAACTGGATGACCTCTGACCCTACCAACTCTTATTCCTCCCCTTTTCACTCAAAGCCCAATTCCTCTTGTCCTGAATGGGAGCAGGATCAACTTCTCAGTTAATTATGTCTGTTAATATTATGTGACATATTAGATTGGAAGTGAAATGCACAAAGATCAAAAAGGAGCTAGTCAGCATGTGTAAAGGAAAATGCGTTGACATGTAGAAATCAGTGTGACTGGATCATCTCCTCATTTGTGCACAGGCTCAGAAAGTACGGGAGGAGGTGATTTCTCAGAAGTGATGCTATGCAGCATCCTTTCCTCACATCCTTCATTCACACTGATTCAGTGAGAGGATGTGTACAGGGCTTCCGGGCTTCCTCTGGGGCTTCCAGGCAGTCTCTGCAAAGGGGCAGCAGGTAGCAGCTACAGCTTTTAAAGCATGGGGAGATATGATCCAAGGCGTGATAGTACGAGCAAAGCTAATAATGTGTCTGAAAAGGATACTGTGTCACTGGTGCTCTGATTTGAATGCTATCTAGAAAAAGAAAAAAAAAAAGATTGTTAGGGAGGGAAAAAGCTCCTCATTTAATCAAAATTATCATATTAAAACAATATTTGAAATAAAATTATGCATGCAGGTAAAAATCTCTGAATTTTTGGAGCTCCTATACTACAGACCATTGGGCTACATGGGACTGAACTTAGTTTTTTGGCTGCCTTTTTTTTCCTAAGTGAAAGCAAAAGGCTAAATTCTCTTGTAAAAACTTGTGTCTTCCCATTTTGTGTTCATTCATACATACACAAATCAGGAATTTTGTGAGGCAGACCAGGAGCCAGAAAAGTCAGCTTTGATCCATTTTTAAGCTCTTGTGCTTCTGTTAGAGCTGACATTTGTAATGCTTGAGAGGATTCAGATTTTTTACTGCATAACTAATGAGTGAAATCACAAGCCCTTCAGGACAGTATATCAACAAATGTGGGTAGCTGGTGAAGAACTCAGTGCTATTGTACTTTATTAACTGTTCTCCTCACTATAGATGACAACCATGGAGTCCGAGAATGCCAGAACATGTCTTCTACTGCCAAGGACCAGCTGACACCCACAGAGGCACAGAATGGGAAATGCTGTGTGCACCGAAAGGGAGGAAGTTTATAAAAAGATTTTTGTTTTCATTCATACTGTGACCTAAGTAACGTCCCAGTTTAAACATTAAACTCAAGATCATTAACTTGTCACAATGATTTCTGGCTTAAAACTTTATAGTAAAATAAGAGTTAAGGCATAAAAAGGCTTATTAATTGGTAAGATAAAGCTTGCTAAAATGTAATGCTTTCCATATTTCATAGAGAGAATGATTTAAGGTTATGTTATTGAAACTACAAACATTGTTTAAGCCAGTGACTAACTCACATGTCATGCCTTAAAGGTGAAACTATGAGAAAAATGCTTGGTTCCACTTTTGGATTTCCAAAAATGTAAAATATCAGGGTTTTAGTCTCTTTTTTCCTAAAAATAAAGATAATATGCAAAAAGGTAATCCATATTTAGAAATTTTAGAGACACACAAGCAAAAAAGTAGTGCTCATTGAGTTAAAGACTGATGTCAGCAGGAAATTATTTACACAAGAAAATTGCCTGTGTCTCACACATAGCTGTTAATTTTTACACTGTAAAATAGACAGAATTTAAAATGAAGTGACCATAGTCACATTTATGTTATGTTACTACCAATCTTGGAGTTCTAAAGGTGGTGAAATTATTTTATTACATTTTCATTTATAATCCAAATGCATCATCATTCCAGAGCTAGAAAAATTAATTTTGTATTTTGATCAACAAGAATTTGCTGTTTCTGTGGAGGCTGAGCTCTTCTGCTTGTGGTATTATTCTTTCTAGCTTAGCACAGAAAGTTTCAACCAGCTTCATTTATTAACAATGGTGCTATATCACCTACACTGTATATGAACTATCTCATATGTAAGGAAATGAGTGACAGCAAAATGCCAAAATTTACCCCAGCTTGTTTTCTTCAGTTTTAATATTCCAGCTAATGGCACTTGGTTTTGAAAACTGGTCTTGTCAGCCACTGTCACTGTCCTCATAATTATCCGTAATCTCCCAGAGTATTGAAGGTTATGTTGAGAAACATCTGGATTGCAAATGAGTGATTCCCTTTTACCTCAAACTGCCTGTAGGACAGCCATATCCCAGAGCATTGGACACTCTGTACCTTAGCCGTTTGAAAAAGACCTAACAACTCTGAGCATGGCTGTGCCTTGAGTAAAATGGGTCATTCTGGACATTGTCAATGAAGGACAGAATTATGACATTTTTTCCCAGCTGATCCATTATCTTTTGAACTTGTCATTCAAAAGTAGGCATTGCATCTACCGTCTGGTCTCCAATCGGATTTTATTAAGCTGAAGTTTCTGTTATCCAGAAATTGCAATACTGCATCTATAAATAAGGGATCAGGTCATGAAGGTTTTCCTCTCATTCTGGTGAATAATTTAGACAGGTAAGAAAAACTTTAGTATTCATCAAATTATTTGATTTTTTTCTGTAACTTCAAGTTTATACTGAACCGATGCTTAAAAAAAAAGTTCTTTTTGGAAAATAAGGAAGCTTGTACATCAGTAGTACCCCTTCATTGCTTCTCATTGTATAAAGACAGCCAAGTATTTACTTCTCGGTCTTCTTTACTTCTCAGTGTCAGTCCTTCAGCTACTGTGGCTGTGAACCCTGAGTCCTGGTATATTCTGATTATATAAGGGGGAGATTCATTTTCCTACTTGCTTGGAAGTGAGAAGTCAACAAATGGGCAGAATGTCCATTAATAAAAATGTACCATCACTCACCAATTCATATATAGTTTTCTTCTAATATGTCCATGGCTTTTTTAAAAAAAAGTTATTATTTAATAGAACAACATTTAAAAATGGTGCATTTTAGAAACATATGTATTTCAAATAACTCTAGATCAGGATAAAATAAATGTGACTTTCCCCTTGCCTGTAGCAAGGACTTGAATTCACCAATAAGGTTTAGAAGTCTCTCACTCTAGGTAAAAGATTTCCAAAAAGCTGCTGATGATTTCTTGTCTAATGGATGACGCAAGAGTGAAGATGTCTAAAAGAAAACAAAATGTTGATGATGAAAGGAGATATGTATTTACTTTGCTCTGTTACGGTATTATTTTTGTTCAGTCACTCTCATTTTCACTTTACTGTGACCAAAATTAACGTCAGATTGCTCTGGGTTTTGTGTGCGTGAGTGTGTGCAGTATACATAAAATGGTAAACAACTACTGGATTACTTTAGCATGTTGAAGATAAGATGAAGTGGAAAATAATTTTTTTACATTTTAACAGAACCTTGACACCTTGACATATAAACTGTATCTTTAGCACTGATACTTAAAAATATTCAACAGCTGAAGTAATGTTCTTTGAGAAATTCACATATTCATTATTAACTGTGAAAGAAAACATTCAAAAATTAAAACATGCTGATAGTAAATGTATTGAACACTGGCACACACCACTTCACCTTACACATTTGTGAGATCAAGACCAGCAAGGCACTAGAATTTACTTGATATTAATTTAGAAATTAAGGTGCATTTTGGCCCATAATTGATCTGGATCCTTGCAAGAAGAGTCAGACTCTCCTTAACTGTTTTCAAAGTGTGTTGAAGGAATTGCTTTCTGCTAGAAAACAGCAAACTCTCTCTCCAGCAGAAGAGTATCTAATAAAAGTATTTCAGATGTTCATTAGCTTTTTTGTACATTCCTGTTTATAATTTTCCTAAGTTTGCAGAGTTCAAAATGTAAACAAAGTTTTGTGTCACATTAGCAGTTTTACCACAAGCACAGTGAGTTAACTGTTGTGCTGTAAATCAATTTAATGGTTTTCACTATAAACGTAACTGGTAATTTTTTAACAGCTAATACTTTGTAATACAGTATTTCTATATACAGCAAACAGTTTAAGGGACTTAATTACACAGTGATAGAGACTGTTACGTTCTTACTCTGTAATTTAAAAAATTGTTTTTGTCAATAAGCAGCAATTGAAATTTGTCAATTTAGGAGTGACAAAAATGCTTTTGACTGTAAATGCAGTACTAAAATTGTTGTTTTACCAGTAGGCTTGTCACCTTGGTGTACCTGGATGTCATAAAAAACAGTTTTAAACTGTAAATTTATCCATTAAATCTAATGGCAAATCTAATATTGGCTAGTACTTGTTAAAATAGAGGAATTAAAAATTAGAAAAAGAAATTAAAAAATGAGTATTCACATTGTAATTTCGGGGGTTGCTTTGCGTGTATTGAAATTAACACCAGTTAAAGTACTTCTATGAAAATTATATGATTCTATATCAGAGAATTATTCAAAAATAAATTCCTCTTGTGTGAGACCCCACATAGAGAGAAGCAGAGCTCTTTCTCATACCTTAAAACTGAGACTAAAGTTAAAAACATTTATGAAAGATGCATTTATCCCTACTAATACAACAACAACCCTGGTTTTGGTGAGCAAACCATTGCAGGAAGGCATGCAGAGGGCTGCTATGCGAGTAACCTCCAAGTAGCCCTCACTTTCTCTTTGGACTTCTCATACCCAGCAGTGTTCAGTGTTGTAGCGCTTTGCACTGCACTGATATTCAGGCAAAGCATGAACCACAGACATATGCATACACCAGTTATGGCTCATCATCAAACATCAGACATGGGAGGCTTAGGTAAATGAAGGCTTCCAAGCACAGAAAGAATGCCTGTGGGTTTCCTGGCTGGGAAAATCCCTATTGCTTTGTAAGGAGAAGTGATGATTACCAGCACCAAACAGTTGGGCTGCTTCCCTAGCTTCTTACACTGCCAAACAGTATAGATGTGTTTGTTGGGAATATAACAAGGAGAAGCGTAAAGGAAAACATGTTGTACAAAATGTATTCAAGTGTATTAGTGGAGAAAAAAAAAAACATCATTTCAAATGGGAGGTGCACAGAGGAGAGACAGAGCTAAAAACTAAAAACAGTCCCTGCTGTCCTCCTTGCTCCTGTGTAAACTTAGTAATGCAACGTAGTTGTTATACACTGCATTATTTTGATCATTTGCAGTGATAATGAGGAACTCTTGCGACCTGCATGCACTGTCATTGCTTTCTAGCTATTTTTCTGCTTTTCTACCCAGATGAGCAGCTTTCCAAGGAGAGGACCTGCCTTGAGGGCCTGGAGCTCCATAAAGGTCTTGCTTCTTCCCCCAATATTTCACAAATCTTGTAAGAGTTACTCATCACTCATAGGCAGCCCTGCCATTCACAGTTACATTTTGCATATTCACTGGAGGTGCAAGCTGCAGACCTGAAAACAGAGGTCACTTTATCAGGGCTGTGCCCACCGAGATGTGATAGGAAGGGAGAGTAGCTGAACTGGGGACTGGCAAGGTGGCAAGTGAAAGGCAGAGCTGAAATCTAAGGAGAATCCTTAGGAAAAGGTGACTTGGAGCACCTACAGAAAATGCACTCACTACTTCTCCATCAGCCCTCAGATCTGCTTCTCATCTTTTGAGTACCAGATTCATCCACATTTGTACCATTTTGTTGTGAGATGGTGTGTCTTTATTATCTCTACAAGAAGATTAAATTTTGTAATCATAGAGATGATGAACTCAACCCACTCCGGTTTATCTGTTTGTATCGTTAATATGTTTCTAGACAAGCAGTGACTGCAGAAAACGCGTTTCCACTTCTGTCTGAGTAATACAGAAACTGGTCTGGTTTGATCTGTATTAAGACAATGGGCCACAGCGGTGAAGTCTGGATCCAGTGAGAGCAAGATCTTCAAACAGAGGGTTAAACTGATGCTTATGCTAGTCTGTACTCTCTTAAATGAACACTAAAAAAATGTCAGAGGGCCAAAATTCGCTGCCAACTACACATAAACAACTCCGACTGACTTCAATAGGAATTTCCTGTGTGTATCCAGGAGCAGATTTTAGAGCTAAGAGTATGCATCAAAGCCTAAATAGCAAATGTTAGTGAATTGACATTCTGTTTATTCATTATTTTCAAATGTCGATAGGGGTTTCTCTGTCTAATATAAAATGATTTGGTTGTCACATTTTAAATGAAGGCTTTTAATTACTCTTGATATACAGTATTGTACTGGTTGTTTTGCTCAGTTGCTTTTGTGTATTTATCCAAATTCCCTGTCTATAAGAAAACCTGCCTACATCGGGTTTTTGGTTAAAAACACTCTTCATCACTGCTTTAGTACAGATGATACTTTCAGCTTTTAGTAGAAATCGTAAAAAGGTAATTGAGCTATATATGGAAGAAAAATTGAATTTGTTTTATTGGAAGGTGTATATTTGGTTGTTTTTTTTCATAATATTCTTTTGGGTATATTGAGTGCCTATATGAGTCACTAGCTGTAGAGGAAGTTACAGTTCTAAAATTATAAGCAGGGGAGCTAAGTTTTGTTGCAAAAAGAGAAGGCCTGTAGTATGCGGTTTATTTGGAAGTGTACCTTTTTATCAGTCGTTTTTAGAATAGAGTCACAGAATCATTTAGGTTGGAAAAGACCCTTAAGATCACCAAATTCAACTATTAACCTAGCACTGCTGAGCCTACCTCTAACGCATGTCCCTTAGCTCTACATTCACTCATGTGTTAAATACCTTCAAGGATGGTGGCTCCACCACTTCCCTTGGCAGCCTGTTCCAGTGACTAACCACCCTTACCACAAATAAATCCTCCCTGATATGCAGTTTAAGCCTGCCCAACTTGAGGCTCTTTCCTCATGTAATATCACCTTTTACCTGAACATGAGTTTATGAAAGGCAAGTCCTGCTTTACTAAACTGATCTCCTTTTATGATAAGATGACATGCCTGGTGGACACAGGAAATGTTGCGGATAGTGTTTACTTGGATTTTAGCAAAGCATTTGATACAATTTTCTCCCGGAGGAACTGTCCGCTCATGGTTTAGACAGATGTACAGTTTGCT
This sequence comes from Numida meleagris, assembly GCF_002078875.1. NCBI lineage: Eukaryota > Metazoa > Chordata > Aves > Galliformes > Numididae > Numida > Numida meleagris. Next base: position 54,960,448 of record NC_034410.1, on the reverse strand, counting down.
GGGTAAAAAACTGGATGTATGTATGGCCAAGCATAAAGTGACATGAATGGAGTTAAATCTGCTTGGTCACCAGTCACCAGTGGCATTCCCTAGGACTCAGTACCAAGACTAGTTTTCTTTAATATTTTTATCAGTGATCTTGATGAGGAGATTAAGTTCATCCTCAGTAAGTTTGCAAATGACACCAGGCTGGGGGGGAATGTTGATCTGCTTGAGTGTAGGAAGACCCTACATTAGGTTCTGGAGAGGATCAATAGGCCACATTCAATTGCACAATATTCATCAAGGCTAAGTGTTGGGTGCTGCTCTTGGGCCATAAAATCCATATGCAGTGGTACAGGTTAGGGGAAGAGTAGCTAAAAAGTTGCCCATCAGAAAAAGACCTGGAGGTGTCGGTCAACAGCTGGCTGAACATGAGCCAGCAATGTACCCAGGTGACCAAGAAGGCCAATGGCATCCTGGCTGGTATCAGAAATAGTGCAGACAGTGTGACTAAGGTCATGACTGTCCTCCCGTACTCAGCATTGGTGCTTGAGTACTGTATTCAGTTTGGAGCCCATCACTACAAGGACTCAGAGTTGCTTGAGCATGTGCAGAGAAGAGCAGTTTAGCTAGTGAATGGTCTAGAAAACACGAGTTGTGATCAGTGGCTGATGGAACAAGGGTTTTTTATTCAGGAGAAGAGGAAGCTGAAGGGAAACCTCATCGCTCTCTACAGCTACCTGAAAAGAGGCTGCAGCAAAGAGGGTGTCAGTCTCTTCTGCCCTAATGGCCCATGTTTTGCTCCCACAGAAACCAAGCAAAGTAGACTGTGAATCATGGTACTCTCAAGTCCAAGAGAATGAAGTGACATTTCTGTTCACAAAGCCCAATCATGGAGAATGTCAGTCTTTCAGTGTGATTTGCAAGCACAATGTGATACAAGCAGCAAGAAATTTTTGGTAAATGAAAATAATTGCACATATATTTATATGTTCAGAAGTTTGTGTACGTATGAATGAATGTATGCATGCATATATTTACTTAGTATATATTGTAGGGGGAAAGTAAGGCAATGAGAAATTGAAGCAAAGAGAAAAATACAGAGGCTAGAAAGCAACTTGACACTTGCACTGGTGGCAAATTTCATAGAGCCTAGATAAAATCTTATTCATATTTGGGGTATGTTATGTTTCAAATTCTGGTGCTCTTTAGTTGCCCTAATACAGAAAGTCTCCTGCTTAGATATCACGGAAAAGCTGACATGTAACAAAAATAAACACATAAAATAAATAAATAAATAAATCCAATCTCCTAGGTACTAATTTGCCATGGATTGTATTTAAGTCCTCATCCATTATGTGAATTAGAAGTGAAACAAACACTGGCATCAATACTCTATTGCAGCCAGACCAGCCTGAGATCCAAGTGAGTGTGTGTCCTGGACAGTTTGTATTGATGCTGTCCTGAGTATCACGCTCATCAATAATGGAAATAATTGCATTTTAATAATTAAAAAACCCCCATCATTTTCACAGAGGTAGAAATGATGACTTTGTTCCCTCTCTGCAGTTTATCTACCTTCTAATGACAGGAATGATTCACCAGGCAGCTCATTTATGAACACACAAATACCCACAAAGAAATCTGCTTTTATTCAGGCAAAAGAGTATCAAGTGTCTCTTAAACATGAACTTCAAACTACAGTGCATCAGGAGCTTTGAAATGAAAGGTGAAATGTGTGGAAGAAGAGTAGTCGCTTCCCCACCTGGCTCAATTTCTTTTACTATCCTGATAATGGGTGAAGATAAGTCATGACAATTTTTATCCTATTTTGCTTTGAACTTTTGGGACTACTTTGGCATGTCAACACTAATGCCTTCAAAAAAAATGAGGATACTTAGTAATGCAACAATATCTTGCTGAATACCGACTGACTGCACAACATTTTAATGTAAATCCAGAGAAAAATTAGTCTCCTAGTTCTCACTCTTTTATTTCGTAATTCTTACTTCTTTTTTAGTTCTAACTTTCTTGTTTTTCTTAACAAGTGGCTTACTTGGGTTCTGCATTAGCCGGTGTAGTTTAGATTCTTTCCCACTTGCTTTCTCACTTTTGACTACAATCCTTATTAAAACTGGTGAGATTAAGACAATGATCAATGAAAAGCTATTCATGAAACCAAACACCAGATATCAGTATTAAAAACTTGTGGTTCTCTGTCATCGTGTTGGCCAGTGTCTGAATTAAAATCCAATCAAAATTACTTTAAAAACATGCAATAAAATTTCTTACTGGAAAGACAATTTTTGAGATGTCTGTCAAATTTTCATGTACTTGAAGACAAATATTTACAGTTTATAAAATATTCTTAAACTGTTTTCACTACAATTAAAAGAATTTATGAGAGCTTTGTCCTAAATATAGCTCAATTTTATCTTCCCCAAAAACAAACTCTAAACTCAAACACCATTAGGTTCAGCACAGAGAACTGATCTACACCTATTCCTAAAACTAAGTAGATTCATAAATGCTTCACCACCTTAAGCCTATAAAAACACATTCCTCTGAGTCAAAATGTATTTGTGATTTTGTACTTGTCTCTATAATAATAATATATGTAAGGAAACCATCGCTTATAACTCAGAGGAAAAAAAAAAGGAGTTGTTCCTTTATGTTAGAAACCTTTTCCATTAGATGCAAAAGCAAAGTCCAGATGAATAAAGCCTATTGATGTCATGGCTTTATAATTTATACTAAAATTTCAAGCAGACAGTTAAGATTTTAAATCCTTATTGAGATTAAAATTAGGAGTACTAGATATCAACATAAATATTCACACACAAGCAAAGGATATTCACTCTCTGAGCAAAGGATGTCCTTCTATTATGCCAAAATGAATAACCTAAACCCTTTTTTGTTTCCTTACACTTGCTGTTTAGCTTTGTATCGTACCTATTTCTTTCCTTAAAGCTACTTAGCAGATTAATTCACCAGAAATAAGCGCCTTATTGTTGATTATATAAATGATTCAGGATGTTTGACATATTTAATTTGACAGAATGGCACATATTGCAGCCTTACCCTATGCTTTGCTGGTCCACATGCACCAGGACCACCTCTAGGATCATTAAAAGTTCAGTTAATTCAGTTGCACTTTGCACCAAAGTGTTTTACTGCAACAATTAGGTTTTCAAAGACAGCAGCAGGCCTTTCCCTCCTGGCCTGGAGTTTCTTTCAAATTGTAGTGAAAGTGAACAAATAAAGAGGGGAAAAAAATGAAAATACCTGAAGAGAATAAAGAACAAGGTTGATGTGGTAAGATGGATTACTTGAATTTTCCACCAATCACTGAAGAACACATTGGCTAAAGCATTGATTGATGAAGTATTTAAGTCGTCAATCTCGCATCACAAGCCTTTTTACAAATGGCTGCAGAAAGGGACTGACACCAAGGTGGTATCAATGGAAGCTGGCTTTGCTACAAAATATAAGAAAGACCTCTAGTCCACAATTTGCTCTCACGTAAGACATTCAATAACCACTTTCGACGGCCACTTTGCCAGCAAATGTTTCACTTAAAATGTCGGTATTCTTTACTCAGGACTGCCATCCACCTCTAAAAATATAGGCCTTTACTATGGGAAGATTTACTTTCTCTTAGTTTTTGGTCAGATTATTTTTCCCCCACACAGACTGCTTTTCGATTTACATGGTGGTTTTTTGGCAGGTATCTTTTTTCCTTTCTTTTCTTTTCTTTTCTTTTCTTTTCTTTTCTTTTCTTTTCTTTTCTTTTCTTTTCTTTTCTTTTCTTTTCTTTTCTTTTCTTTTCTTTTTTTTCTTTTCTTTTCTTTTCTTTTCTTTTCTTTTCTTTTCTTTTCTTTTCTTTTTTTGCCATTCTTTAAAAGAATTACAACCAGTTGTTGTCTCTTCAGATATATTTTTAAACACTAAATCAATCACTGCCAGAAATCTGTGTTTGACTGAGAAATCAGCTTGTTCTGGCTTTTTGTTTCCTTCTCCTCTTTCACTTTCCTTGTTCATCAGCATTAGCCTATAAATATATGACTGCACAGGACTTTCCTTTGGTATCTGTAAAAGGTGCTGCAGCTGACAGGTCACTTCTTTATTACCATCAGCATTATATCATTTGTTCCCTGCAGCCCCTTCTCCTTCCAAGGAAATATGAAAAATACAAGGAGCAGATCATATCAAGAGCAAAACAACCAAGAAGTTCATATAATGTAAAAGGAAAAAAAAAAGCCAACAAAAGGGAGTACATAGCCCAGCATGAAAGAGCATCTTGATTTCAAGTTTTCTTTCAGGAGTCGTTAATATTTTATGAGACCACACAGAGTGTTCCTCCAGTGACATTTTTCTAAATAATATAATGTGCAGTAAAGTATCAGACAAAGGGGAGGAGGAGGGAAATCGCCTTGTTTAGATTAACCAAAAAAAAAGAGAAAAAAAAAAGCACTCAAAGTATTCTCAGGGTTGCAAGGTGGTTGGCTGGTGCCTGACTCCAGAGCCCAGAGGAATGGTGCCTACAAGTAAGAAGAATACTTTAGCTTTTTCTCTTCTTTTCCTTTTCCTCTTTTCCTTCTTTCATTTTTTTTCCCTCTCTTTTTCTTTTTTGTTATTTTTTTCTTTTTTTTTTCTTTTTTTTTTTTACTGAGCAGCAGGCTCAGCAGGCTACCTTCCCTGCACAAATAAAAAGTGATGGGATAGGGAATATCTACAGAAAACTGCAGAAGGAAACCTGCCAAAAGCACAGTGCCTCCTATTTTTTCTGCAGGTAGCACAATCTTCTTTTCTGACCCTCTTACAACCCTCTTTCCTGGAAAGAAATTCCCACCTTAAACCATAGGTGCAAACATTTTGAATATTTAAGTCTGCAGGTAACTTACAGAACAGGTCCGAGAGCTCACAGGTCTCATAGCACTGCAAGAGTTGGTGGTAGCTCAGTAACCCCACCATAGACCAAACTCAAACCCTAGACCCTCTGCCTCAGATAAAGATGAGACTGCAAAAATCTAGGAAATCTTCTGAGCTTCTGGATCACAGATTTTCCTGGCCTAATTAGGGGCTTTCACTTGGAAGAAGATAAAGATTTTCATTAAGGTTTGGTGAGTTACCATTCCTCAGTCAAACTATTTTGCTTTGCTAAAGTAACAGGGTAAAAGCATTCATGTAAGAGTTCAAATGACAGGTAATTCAATAGCTTGTGATTTCCTTACCTATGCTAGCTCATATTGATCAGAGATCTTGGCAACTTATACTGGTCTCTTAGAATCTTAAATTTTAGAAAAACAAAATGAAATAACTGTTTTTCTTATTAATAACCACACACTCTCAACCATGTTGTGCCTTTTGAACCAGTCCTTCCCAGAATGTGTGTTTAAATATGTAGAGGATAATTGGAACAAAGGACTTGAAAATCTTTAAAGCATAATTTTAAGGCATTATTTTACTGTATGTGGATCAACATAGTGCTAGTTCTTAAATAATATTGCATATAAAAGTCTTATTTTAAAATGTATTAAAATGTAAGCAACATAAATGTCAACAAAACATAACCTTTGTAACCTTTGTAAGCCAAGACAAAAATTAAAAAATTATACTTTGTTTTTAATGTATAAAAATATCTATTTGGCATCAAATTAGGACAGATAAACAAAATCACTCAGCAGCAAATTGCATATGCTTCCCTTCCCCTGAATTATTTAGACAAACACAAGTTAGTGGCCACCATTATTGTACAAATATACTGTATGGGATCAAAGTGAATATAATGTACTGTAGCAGTAATGTGTAGAGTGAATTAGACTTCTTGTACAAGGCAGCAACTAAATTTATTGTATTAAATAAGAATCCAGCTCACCACTGCAGTTTATATGAGCAGTTAAAGTGGTTTGCCTCTTCCCATTACATGACAATGTAATCAATTGAATAAATCACTGGCTGAAAACCTACATTTGAAATATCTCACATGTTTCCTATGGCACAGCAGAAATATTCAGAGGAAAACAGAAAGCTGAAGAAGTTGATAAAAGGCATTTGTACAACTGATATTGCTGAGAATTGCACCCAAGTTAGGAATTAAGTGGCACAAGCTTTGATCATTCAGACAGAAAAAAATATGCGTAATCTGATCTGAAAGTAAGTAGTGGTATTGTATCAGATACAGCAATTACATAATTTCAATCCAGTTCTACAACACTTATGCATGAATATTATCTTCACTAATAGGAGTAGTTTTTTGATGTGATTGTTTTCACTACTACTGGAAGTAAAATTAAGATATGCTTGAATGTTTACAAAATTTGAGTTCTGTAATTCCTACAGCTGTCTGTTAGGAAAAGCAGAGCAGAATGGAATGGAATGGAATGGAATGGAATGGAATGGAATGGAATGGAATGGAATGGAATGGAATGGAATGGAATGGAATGGAATGGAATGGAATGGAACAGTTTGATCAAAAGGGACATATAATGATCATGGGGTCCAACTGCCTGATCACTTAAGGGCTAACCAAAAGTTAGAGCACGTTAATGAGAGAGCGTTATCCAAATGTCTTTTGAACACTGACAGGCACGGGGAATCAACCACCTCTCTGGGAAGCCTGTTCTAATGTCTGATCACCATCATTGTAGAGAAATGTTTCCCAGTGCTCAGTCTGACCTTTCCCTGTCATACCTGTTCCATTCCCATCCTGCCATTGGTGACCAGGAGCAGAGCCCTGCACCTCCGTCTGCTCCCCCTCCTCAGGGCAATGCAGAGAGCAATGAGGCTAACTCTCAGTTTCCTCTTCTCCAGACTGCACAGCCCAAGTGTTCTCAGTCTTTCCTCACAGGACATGCCTTCTAGCCTTATTAACAGCTTTGGTGCCTCCTCTGGATTCTTTCAAGGACCTTAACACCCTTTTTATGATGTGGAGCCCAGAAGCCTACACAATATCCAGGGTGAGGCCCCACCATCACTAAATACAGTGAGATAACCAACTTATTTGACCATTTGGCTGCGCTGTTTAATGATCCCCAGAATGCAGTTTGCCCCTTGGCTGATAGGCATGCTGCTGTCACGTGCACCTGCAAGTCCCTCTCTGCTAAGCTGCTCTCCAGCCACCCATAACTCTGTCTGAACCTGTGTCCAGTATTGCTCCATCCCAGGTGCAGTGCCCGGCAGTTTGCTTTGTTGAACTTCATGCCACTGCTGATGGCTCAATACTCCAATCTAACTAAATCCTTCTGAAAGACTTACCTCTCCAGGGAGCCAACAGCACCTCCTAGTTTAGTATCATCAGACAGGACAAGGATGCATTCCACTCCTGTATCCAGGTCATTGATAAAAATGTTGAAAAAGACTAGCTCTAGAACTGAGCCTGGAGAGGATCTCTAGGGACCAGTCACCAATTACATGTAACACCATTCACTATAACCCTTTCAGCACTACCACTGAGCCAATGTAACGTGCACCCATTCATCTCATAGTTGGACAATTTCTCCAGAAAGATGCAGTTTGTGAAAAGCTGCTTCATCCTTTTTAAAAACATGTTCTTGCATCACGTGCAAGTGTGTGGTAATTAAGGTAGTTGTTGAACTGTGAGTGTGGAGTCAAAAGGGAAATTTTGCTATGATTAAAACCAATGGGAATTTTGCCATTCTTTTACACTATGATTCAAAAAGAAATGAAATGGACCTGTTGAAATATTTCTAGTAATTTATTCAAAATATCATGACAAATGCTTTGTAGTATGATAAAATAAGATACATGTAGGTAGATCTTTAGCTGCTAAGAATATCTGATGATGTTTCCAGATGGCTTTTTGTGGGTTTTTTTACTGCTCAGGTCTCTCTTGTCTGCTTTTCAAATACAAAGATATTTTATCTTTTTTATGTTGCTAATACTTAATTCTCCACATGCAACTTGATTTCAGCAATGAAATAGTTGTCTTCTGTTGAAAATGTTCACACGCACAGTTTCTTTCACATCTTCCTCCCTCTTAAGAAGTAGTTCCTACTCGTGTATTTATTTCAGTGCCTCTAAAACACTTCTGAGGCTGGCTGTTTTTCAACCTTTATTCTCAACATTTTTCTCCTTGTCCCTAATCCTACCTTTATATCTGTTCCATTATTTTAAGTCCTAGTGAGTGGCCTGCTGAGAACTCATCCAGTCCCACTTTGTTCATTTACCTCCTCTATCATTCCTCACAAAGTTATAAAACTGAAGCTTGCTGCTTTCTGCCCAAGCACACTTCGGTTGCTGCTGCCATTCCCATCCCAGTTCTGCCAGTGAACAAATATTACCTGGCTTGACAAGGTTCCCCAGAGTGTCTGCGTGGCCTGGGAAATATTGAATAGCCACATGGTCAAAGACAGGGAAGTTCGACATAACACACTTCAACTAATTTTCTTTCCTAATCAGAACCTCACTTCTCTAGATCTTAACTGGTGTGTCTTGAATGAATCTATGCCAATGAGAAATGAATCTATATTGTTCTTCACAGATCTCACCCTGCCTACTGTATCTGGCTTCTAGCTGCCACACACCACTGTGGAGTAGACTGTAGATCTTGGTGCGTGCAACTATGCTGTTGTTTAGCTGGCGTGTTAAACAATAATTAACTACACACAATAAAAGCTGGTATCTGTAGTAATTACTTTTTAGATAAAAATTTTTGCACTAAATCTGATAATTTCATTAAAAAAGAAAGCGAGGTTAAATTAGGCTTCTGAAATATACTTTTTATAGCATTAGAGTTCTTTGATCCCACAGCTAGTTGTGCATATGTTAGTAGCAATGAAGTCTTTTCTTGAATAGGGATTTAAAATATCTGTGACATCTGGTTACATCAATATCTTGTGCACTTTTCTTTCTTAAAATGAATGTGATGAAGCTTTATCTACCTCTTCCCAGAAGTAGCTCTGAATTTTGCCATAACAACAGTTAAAATAAGTCACATATCCCACCTCCTTTTTCAGACTGATGTGTTTTTAACAAGAATTATGCGGAGAACTCATCTGTAACAAGATCAGTAGAGTAATGGTTAAATGGTTAAGAGTTTTCTTTGTGTCAGTGTCAAGGATTGCGTTTATTTGATTGCATGGACTTAATCTGATAGCCTATTAAGACCATGTCCTGATAGTTGAGCTCATAACCCATCTAGTTAAAGAAAACAATTTATATCGTGTGCTTGACTCTGCTCGAACCACGTTCCTTCATGAAGAATCAAAGATGCATTTTTAAAGTGACACAATTGGTATTTGAATGAAGACTCCTGTTTGAGGTGTGGGAAGAGCTAAAGTGCGAATTGAAGCATACTGGATGTTTCTCTGTGCATGTGTGCTTTTTTGTGCGTAATTCTGAACTAATTTCCTTCCATGAAAGGATTGTATGTTTTGATAACCAAACTTTAATCACTTCAGGTAAAAGTTTCAAAAAAAACCTATAACCTAATTTGAAATATGCAACAGCTATTTTGAGGTCTATTCTTTTCATTGAGATACGGAAGTTAGACATGCAAATGCATCATAAATTATATAAACTTTTTCTACTTTATGTCTAATTTTGCCCATTGTATGTAGTAACATGTATAATGACTGGCAGCTTTTAAGGTATTATACACAATTTCTTCACAAATTGTAGGAAAATGGGAGTTAAGCAGTTCTTAATTTGACTTTTCTCTGAATGCAGTAGGAAACAATGGTAAGAAATCATGTAACCATAGCCTGCACTATAATTCAACTACTGTATGGAGCCAGGTGAATGTTTCACACACCCCTGAAACTGGCATTTTCTTCAAGCTTTAGCTTAAAGGGCAGCTCAGTGGTGAAAATATTTAGTACAAAGTTACCTCATTCACTTCTTCCATCTATGAGACACATTTACCTTCTCAGTATTCCTGACCTTGCAGAGCAAATGTTACAGATGCCAACAAGCTGCATTTCAACCTCTAAAACACTATCAATGGTTCTTCCCTAAGCTTAGGTCATGAAGATCTGAGGTATCTCTATGACCATTACACCCTGTGGATATGTCCCTGATCTGTGAGTGGAAAGAAGACAGGGATGTCCCTGTCTGGGGACTACACTGCAGCCAGTCATTTGGCTACTCTGAGGTCCTGGGACATCCCTTGTTGATACCAGAACAGTGAGGGAATAGTTAATCCTTACCACCAATCCATCTCAAAGTATCTGCACAAAAAATGACCACTTACAAAAATGAAAAAAAAAAAAAAAAATCTGTCAATGAAACTGAGTACATGTGGGATCCTACAATTACACTGACAGGGCTGTTTTCCAGAAATGAGTTGTATTTAAAGATAAGGGGTAGATTTTGTATTGAAAGGGAGGCTACAGGGCTTCTTATTTTATATTTTTAATTTCCAAAATCACATAGATTTCAGCTTTCTCATTAATATAAGTCCATAATCATAGAATCATAGAATCATAGAATTAGCTAGGTTGGAAAAGACCTACAAGATCACCTAGTCCAACCATCCACCGATCACCAATAACCCCACTAAACCATGAATCTCAACGCTATATCTAAACGTTTCTTGAACACCTCCAGGGACAGTGACTCAACCACCTCCCTGGGCAGCCCATTTCAGTGCCTGACCACTCCTTCACAAAAGTAGTGTTTCCTAATCTCCTCTTCTCCAGACTGAACAATCCCAGCTCCCTCAGCCGCTCCTCATAAGGCCTGTGCTCCAGACCCCTCACCAGCTTCATCGCCCTCCTCTGAACACGCTCCAGGGCCTCAGTGTCTTTCTTGCAGTGAGGGGCCCAAAACTGGACACAGTATCGAGGTGGGGCCTCACCAGGGCTGAGTACAGAGGGAGAATGACTTCCCTACTCCTACTGGCAACACTATTTCTGATACAAGCTGGGATGCCATTGGCCTTCTTGGCCACCTGGGCACACTGCTGGCTCATGCTCAGCCCAGCATCGACCAATACGCCCAGGTCCGTTTCCTCCACACAACCTTCCAGCCACTCTGCCCCAAGCCTATAGTGTTGCCTGGGGTTGTTGTGGCCGAAGTGCAGGACCTGGCACTTGGTCTTGTTGAATCTCATCCCATTGGCTTCAGTCCAGATCTCTCTGTAGGGCCTCTCTACCGCCAGGCAGATCGACACTTCCTGCCAGCTTGGTGTCATCTGCAAACCTTCTGAGGGTGCTCTCAATGCCCTCATCCAGGTCATCAGTAAAGATATTGAAGAGGAACAGGCCCCAGCACCGACCCCTGGGGAACACCACTTGTGACCGGTCGCCAGCTGGATTTAAATCCATTCACCATCACTCTCTGGGCCCGGCCCTCCAGCCAGCTCCTTACCCAGCAAAGAGTGTACCTGTCCAAGCCACGGGCTGCCAGTTTCTCCAGGAGAATACTGTGGGAGACAGTGTCAAAGGCTTTGCTGAAGTCTAGGTAGACAACATCAACAGCCTTTCCCTCATCCACCAGACAGGTCAGTTGATCATAGAAGGAGATCAGGTTGGTCAAGCAGGACCTGCCCTTCACAAACCCATGCTGGCTGGGCCTGATCCCCTGGTTGTCCTGCAAATGCCACATGATCTGCCTCAGGACAATCTGCTCCATAACCTTCCCTGGCACCGGGGTCAGGCTGACAGGCCTGTAGTTCCCCGGATCCTCCTTATGACACTTCTTGTAGATGGGAGTCATATTGACAAGTCCCCAGTCTTCTGGGACCTCACCAGTTAACCAGGAATGCTGGTAGATGATGGAAAGCGGCTTGGCTATCTCCTCCGCCAGCTCCCTCAGTACTCTCGAGTGGATCTCATCTGGCCCCATGGACATGTGGCAGTCCAGGTGGAGTAGTAGGTCTCTGACCGTTTCCTCCTGAATCATGGGGGGTTTGTTTTGCTCCCCATCCGAGACTTCCAGGTCAGAGAGTAGAGTGCTCTGAGGACAACTGGTCTGGCTTTTAAAGACAGATGTAAAAAAGGCATTGAGAACCTCAGCCTTTTCATTGTCCTCATTGGCCACATTCCTAGCTGCGTCCAGTAAAGAATGGAGATTCTCCTTGGTCCTCCTCTTACTGTTAATATATTTGTACAAGAGTTTCTTGTTCCCTTTAATCCCAGCAGCCAAGCTTAATTCGAGCTGGGCCTTTGCCTTTCTAATTTTCTCCCTGCACATCCTGACAACCTCTTTGTACTCTCCCTGAGTTGTCTGTCCCTTCTTCCTCAGGAGGTAGATTCTCTTTTTCTCCTGGAGCCTTAGGAAAAGCTCCCTGTTCATCCACGCTGGTCTCCTTCCCCGCCGGCTCATCTTGCAGCTCAGGGGGACAGCCTGTTCCTGCGCCTTCAGGACTTCCTTCTTGGGGAGCAACCAGCCTTCCTGGAACCCTTTACCCTCCAAGACCGAATCCCAAGGGACCCTCCCTACCAGCCTCCTGAACAATTCAAAGTCTGCCCTCCGAAAGTCCAAGGTAGCCGTTTTGCTGTCTCCTCTCCTGGTTCCACCAAGAATTGAGAACTCTACCATTTCATGGTCGTTCTGTCCAAGGCAGCCCCCCACTTCCACATCTCCCACCAGACCTTCTCTGTTTGTAAACAGCAGGTCTAGCAGGGCACCTCCCCTGGTAGGTTCTCTCACCAGCTGCAGAAGGAAGTTATCTTCCATACACTCTAGAAACCTCCTAGACTGCTTCTTCTGCGCCGTGTTGTATTCCCAACATATATCAGGGAAGCTGAAGTCCCCCATGAGGACAAGGGCAGGCGATCGTGCAACTTCTGCCAGCTGTTTATAGAATGCCTCATCTGTCTCTTCATCCTGGTTAGGCGGTCTATAACAGACTCCCACCAGGATGTCTGCTTTTTCAGCCTTTCCTTTGATCCTAACCCACAGAGATTCAACGTTGTCTTCTCCAGTTGCAAGTTCAGTAACATCAAAACAGTCTTTAACATAGAGAGCCACATCACCACCCCTCCTTCTTTGCCTATCCTTTCTGAAGAGCTTGTAGCCATCCATCGCAGCGCTCCAGTCATGGGAGCGATCCCACCATGTTTCTGTAATGGCAACTAAGTCATAGTTTGCCTGCCGCACGATGGCTTCCAGCTCCTCCTGTTTGTTGCTCATGCTGCGGGCATTGGCATAGATGCACTTCAGCTGAGCCCCTTGCCTCACCCCTAATCCCGATGCCCGTCTAGGCACACCTCTTGCAGGGCTGGTTTTATTCCCTTCCCCCTTCGTCTCTAGTTTAAAGCCCTCTCTATAAGCCCTGCCAGCTCCTGGGCAAGGATGTGTTTCCCCATTTGAGACAGGACAGACCCATCAGAATATCTCAGGCCTGGTGCCGAGTAAACTGCCCCGTGATCAAAGAACCCAAAATTCTTGCATTTGCACCTGCCTCTCATCCACGTGTTTATGAGATGGGTTTTCCTGCCCCCTTCAGTGTCCTTCTCTGTCAGTGAAGGGATAGAAGAAAATACCACCTGTACTCCTATTTCCTGAACTAACCACCCTAGTCCCCTGAAGTCATAATCTCCATAGACAGTCGTTTGAGTGATAATAGATTAGGATTTTGATTTAGAACCTCTTTCTGTTGCAGGTGAATACTGCTTTGTGCAATTCAAAGCCAGGAACATTTCCAGATAAAACACTGAAGCTGCCTACATACTGCAGTGACTAAGAAGATGCAAAGAAAAATGATTCTCCCTCTACAGAGGAGAAGGTGAGTGAGTGACACTGCCCTTCAGTTTCTTACAAATACAGTTTGATGGAAAATTATCTTTATACAGGAACATCTTTATCATCCTTTTCTATCAGCTCTGCCTATTACTATAGCCTGCATGTCCCTGGGCCTTGTGCTGAAATCAGAGAATATTCTCACGGTTTTGTAAAAGCAAAATGTGGGGAATTTGCATACACTTTGCGTAAAGATCATTGTCAGTGCAAAAGAATCCATCTTTTCCAGACCAGCAGATTCCAAAGGAGCATTCAAACAGGCAGCAAAGTGACCACAAGAGGTAAGTGGATCCAGTTGCCAGTGGATGTCTGAGTAAAGTTTAAATGCACAAAGGTCTGAAAGAGTTGCAGTGGCTAACAAATCCAAATACAAACACTTGGAAAACACAAGACGAGTATATGGCCTAACATATATGCCGGCCTGGATTCAACACCCCAGTAATGTCTCTGGGCCACTTATTCTTTCCTGATGTGAAAGCACAGCACTAGAGCTTGTGTGTTTGGCAGCAGGAAGCCCCAAAGGCAGGGGAGAGCTGTTTTATGTACTGTGCATACAAAGGGGAGCATTATGTTTGGTACAAGGGAGCTGCTGAGGTTTTTACACTCTCATTACCAGAAAACATTTTTGTGTACTTTTCTCTGTGTTTTTATTAATCCATTTCATTTCATGCTGTCTCCCCTCCCACATCTCTAACAGCTGCTCACACAGTATCTCACCTACAGTTTGGGAAGACACAGTAAGCAGATCACAGTATATTTTGTGTTATACTCCTGGACATACCATCTGCTTTCTCCTCCTGGACATTTTTGCAACTATTTATAACAGCAGAGGGTCTGGTTGCTTAGGGCAGATCTTTCGCAATGAATATCTTGTAAATAAGTAAAAGTTAAAAAGCAAGTACAATCCTGCTTTAGTTAAAATTCTTTTGCATGGCTACTGCATGATTCTCAATTCATGAGAAAATAAGATGAAATTTGATTCTTGGTGTATTCATCAGAGAGCTGGTTTTAGGCTTCTACTTCACCTCTTCTCTTGCTAAAACTGGAAGAGGTGGGGAAGTATATAGTTATCTGCCTCAGGATCACAGTGACAATCTCATGTCTTAGACATGCTCAAAGCCAAGTCCTCAACTATTCCCTGCATCCACAACCTTTCTCCCTACTCCTGGTTATTTAGGTTTAGCACTTCATAGCAAAGGACTTGAAATGTTTATTTGGGAAGTGCGACAATGCCTGGACAGTTGCTTTTAATGAGAGATCCCCCGACTGCTCTGAGATGTTCAAGCATGTATTCATTCAGTATGTATCTCTATTTGTCCTCACAGTTTTGCAGAGCAGCTTGGTTGAAGGCACTCTCCCCTCAGGTAAGACTCCATTATGTTCATGGCATCACCCAGGGATCTTCTCCATACTGTGATCCTACAGAAAATGTCTCCTGACACTCACACCTCCTGCTTTGGAAAGCACAGAGTAGCACGGGACCTGCCTTTCTAAACTCAAATGCAGCTTACCACAAAGATTTGGAGTAATAATAACACTGGGAAGCCTGTTTTCTCCCCTTCCCTCCTCAGTCAAGAAGCATTGCATGACCCATGTTTTCCTTCCTAAGTGAATGGACTAATTGGTTGCTACATACATATTGCAGAACACGTTGTGTGCACCAGGGGGACTGCCTTGTGGGCTCACTTCTGACTTGTAGACTCAGGTTTCTCTCCCACACAATTCAGGAAACTAATCACTAACGTGGATCTCTGAGTTTTACCAGCCAAATCATGCCACAGTACCTGTACATGCACTGACCACAGCTAACATGCAAGAATTGGAAGACTACTGCACGCCTCTTCTAATTGTTGCTTCATGCTGTGTGCAGACTGAAGGAGGCATAGCTGCTCAATTGCACTTAGGAAATATTGGGATTAAAACAGACGAAAGCCAGTAATGCCTTGCTGTGAGTCTAAGAGCAAGGAACTGCAACAGCTTCACATTTCCTGAATCATACTGTCCAAAGACAAAGATCAAGATACAGAATATTGTTTCCCACTCTTATCCCTTACGATGTGAGACTGCCTGGCTAGCCAAGGAGGTACATAATTTTTAATTCCTGCACCAAGAAAGTATCAACAACATCCTTATTACTTTAAGCCATCATGGGAGTTCATTTGAAACATTCCCTGTCATCCCATAAAGGCGTCAATAGAAGTTAAATTGCTTTATACCTCCTTGAAACCCCCATTTCTGTATTTGCACTGCAACAATTGGTTGTTACAATCAATAATATCCTATAATTCCTTTTGTGTGCAGAACAATAGGTAGGAAGTCATTTTTAAAGCTGATATTTAGTCAGAGACCAGTTCAGAGAAAGAATTATAGCTTTTTATTATTTGCTGTTGAAGCGTTATAAGATTGTTGCCATATTTTTTTTGTTTTAAGATGGATTGTAGCTGTTTTCTTGAACACTCAGGGTCACAAGTATTCAGCCGATGTCCTGTGACGCCTAGCTAGTGCCATGTATCTGAAACTGTTTGCTTGCCACCGAAGAGAGATTTATGTCTTCAGCCATGCAAAGTGAAATAGCTGTATTGTGGAGAAGAAGGCAAATGTTTGCTTGTTCAAGTTTGGCTCTTATTCATCTCCCAGCTGACTAAATTCATGAAGATAAACATGGCTTGGCTTCCCTAGCTCAGCAATGACTGCTTATTGTCTTCAAATAAATACTGCAATATTATTGCTCCACACTTTCCTGGCCCCTGGCAGACTATGAAAACAAGCTGAAGTGATGCCATAAGTTATAACATATACAGTCCCTGTTGTCATTAATCCAGGGTAATGGAAGAAAGAAGGATTCAGAAGTCAACTTTGTTTTAACCCTTTGAATTGTAAACTTTTGTTACCTCCTGTAAACATGATTGATGTCTCCTAGGAGTTCCCTATCTTTTCATAGTTTAGGAAGTATTAAGCACTTGCATTTTCCAGTGGCTGAGTCTAATCACATTCCTGTAGATGAAGTTGGCTGCCTTGGACACCTACAGCTTCCTATTTATCTTTTAAAATGCAATCTATGCTTTTGTAGGTGAGCTCATCTTGAAGGGTGGCAGAAAGAGGAAGACAAAAAGATGGTTTTAGAAGAAACCAACATATGATAATATTTACATTGAAAGCATCATAACCAGCTGCCCTAAAGAAAAGCAGACTAGAGAGGGAATTGCAGAAATGTAATATTTATGAAGTTAGTTTGCATGTAGAAGAGGAAAAGCCACAAGGAAGATCCTGAACTGACAATCTAAATGGCTTTTATGGTTACATGATGAAGAAAAAAAAATCTGACCTGCAAATCCTGCAAAAAAAAAAAAAAGTTTTATTTGACCATCTCCTCTCATTCAGCATCCTAGACAATGGGCAAATTTTAAAGTAAAAAAAACAGGGGAGCATATTACGGAAAAAAAAATTATCATTATAATAAACAATAGTATGACCAATAAGGAGAGGTCTGCTTGGAAATATGATATTAATAAGCTGGCAGTGGCATTTTGGAATGGACATCAAAATGGCTATGTCAGCGCCAGTCCAATTCTGCATTTGCAGTTCACTTACCTGCAGCCAACTATTGTCAGAAAGTTCACATCTAAGCTGTTCACCTACTACGATTTCAGAGCTGTAGTTTATCAATAGATAAACTTGAATCTCATGACAGTGTATGATATACCTTGACTTTTAAAGAAAGAAGCAAGATGAAGACTGATAGTCTCTTACACTTGGATCACTTTGTCAGCACACATTCCCGCTGTGCCAATAATGTAGAAAGCAAGCCACTTTACATCTTGAAGTGAATGTAGATATTCAGTTTTTTTTATGTCTCTTTTAAATTATCAGCGTAGTGTTATCATGCCTGAGCATGAATGAGAATAAGATGCTATACATCCAGCACAGTGGATATTTGCCAGCTGCAACTAGAATTTAGGATTGCTTTTAGTATATTGGAGCAGAGGAAGTATTACACAAATCTACCTATAGACGCACAGTGTGCTTGATTTTATTGTGGAACTCCCATGAAGATGTTCTGGGTATCATATTCTATATGGGTGAGTTGACATTGGATGGTATTAGATGATATGAGGGTAATCCCATCCATTGCAATACAGGCTACTTAGGAAAAGAGTGTTTCAGTTGCAGCAAACAGGACAAAAGATAACATTAACAATTACAGAAAAATGTTACTGTAATTCAATTGTTCCTGCTACAACTTCCTTGCTGAATCTGGAGTTTATTTGCCCTGGATCTTGGAAAGACCTTTGTACTGTGAATAACTGTATGCTAGATTGTTTCTTAGATAATTTATGGTTGTTACAACATTAAATATAAATGAATGAATCAAAATATATTTATAAACCACACCAAGGGAAAAATTTGAGGTTGAAGGAAGAGCTGTGTTTGCAAAAAGATCTTGTTGGCATAAAAGTATATGAACAAAAATTACTGAGGAATAAAGCATTAGTAGGAAATTAAACAGAAATTTCTAAGCAGACAAGTGAGAATTTACAATGGCTTTCTTGCAGAATAACAGCAACAAACAATCTTGCCTATTATAGACCGAAAAATGCATTTGCAGGAGTTGACTCAATAAATGAGGATAAATATTAACATTTTATCACTTGGTTGTCTTTGGTGCCAAAAAGGAAAACTCTGGGTTAAGGGTAACAACAGGTAAATTAGAAAAAGGAGAAGCTGCTTCTAAAGGAAGGTACAACAGTTACTTCTGAAGTACTGTCTTGTGAGTCTTCAAAGATCCTTAAGGTTTTTTTGGTTCATGTTGTTCTGTTCAGTTTCTGCCAGCAGCACCACCTAAAACACTGTTTCTTCCATCACCTGCTGTTTTGGCCAGGGGAGAGGAATATCCAAATCTTTCCCTCATATTTTTAGGGAAATACTGATAGTATCTTAACATTTCTTGCTAAATACCCATTTCATAAACACATGGAAGAGTTTAATGAGCTGTCCTTTTTTTGCCATTATCTACTGAATTTTGACATAAAAGCTTTAGGCTGTGTGTTCTATCTACTATCACAGATTTTCTGCTTTACTTATATTTATTGTAATATGAATAAGAATTTACAGTGCCTCTTCTTTTAATATCAGAGATTGTATAAGCTCTAGTTCTGATCTATTTATTAATATGTGAGCAGATGTTTCAGTGATGTTGTAATTCATTAACATCAATGGGAATCTTGTTCTTGACTGCTTTCCACAGAAGCAGTAAGGTTTTTACTTCAGTAAATTTAGCGGAACAAAATCTCACTCAAGCCCTTATTTTCACTTCTTTTTATCCTGTTTCTTAATTATCAGCATTTTATTTATGGAATGTATCTTCTGGCTGTAAATGTAAGTTTTAATTTTCTTCCTCATGCATTTTCTTTTTTTTTTTAATCAACATTAGATTTTTATCCTTCTGTGCCCTACTACAATATAAATTTCTCACTGAGATAAATTCTTTATCATTATTTAATCCCTAAATATCGCTAAAATGTCAAGCTTGACTTTTTCAATATATAAAGAAATGAACAAAGTAATTTTCACCTACTTAACAATCATTTGGAGTGGAAATGATTTCCTCAGTGTGCTTTGAGTAATGCCAGGTTACTAGCATTAGCCATGGCTGGGGTTTCTTTTCAGCTTCTTTGTTGCAACTTCTACCGCCACTAGTACCCCAAAAGATATAAAAATCATCCTTTTGTTCAATATAATATTTTAGTCACCTTATCTTGTACTTTCCATAACTTTCTTCTTCAGCAAGCAAGTATACATGTCTCATTTCTCTTTAGCAATGTTTTCTCTTCTTCTAAACATTATTGCAAACTGATTTGTCACTTGTACATGTAATGAATGAGGTATCCTGAAACCCTGTCTAGCTTCTTTACTGGGCTTGTAGTTCTTCAGTTAGAAGCTTTCTGCAAGTTTCTTTGTGTCTGCTTCCATAATTTGTTGTCCTCAGTCCACTTGTCTTGCTTCCTGTCCAAAACTTCAAAACTCCTCTAGATTTTGCTCTTCATCTTTCCATATTCAAATATATATACTGAAGTTCAAGTCAGGATCTCCTAATTGTCTTCCTAGTTCTGGGTCTTTAATCTCCAAAAATTCCGCATCTAAAACATTTCATGAATAATTTAGGATTTTCTCTTATGAGTTTGATGTTGTTCAAAAGGTTCATTTACCTAAACACACAACAGTGCAATAACTGGGCAAAGGATAAATATTTATTTGCTTTGTTAGATAACTGGTTTGCTTTTTCCACAGTTTTTGTTGTTAAATCATTCTATGACTTTGGCTTAGTACAAAATTATTAAAGCAATTTTGGCTTGGCTTAACTTCCATTTAGTGACTTAATTTCTTGAAGAGATATGTCCTGAACTTTTTTCCAGTTCCTAGTCACTGTTAGAAAGGTTCCATGTTTCTGATGAGATATTTTCTTGGGTTCCACCCCTATATCTCTGTACAAGTCTTTTTGTTGTGTATTAATTAGTTTCCTCCAGAATGCTGTGCAGTTTCATTTGACATTCACTAGAAGGTAAAATTTAAAAAAAAATGTTGTAGTAATAAGTCATGGCAAATTTTTTACATAACAAAAAATGCATTACCAAGCATTGCAAGAAAGATCTTATGAAGGATCTGTGTGTCTTTCTTGGGCAATTTGTTCCTTAGCTTCCGTACCCTCATGAGGCTGTTGCCAGTGGTGTGACATTTTCTAGCATTAGGTAGGCAATCATATCTAAATCATTTAATGCATATAGGTCTTCCTATTTCTACAATAAAAAAGGTCCTGGTTTCTGCTGAAACGATGTTAACAATACACTGATGTTTTGGTTGCTGCTGAGTCATAGGAGCACAAGTAGGGCTGGGCAGGGAAACTCAGCAGGGAAGAGCCACTGCCATGATGGCACGGCAGCAGGTCTTGAGGGGAAGGTGGAGCAAGGACAGCTGACCTGAATCAGGCAAAGGCTTGTTTGATGCCTTGTAACATCATATGGAAGGCTGTAAAGCTGTGGGCAGTTGGCTGAGTGCCGGACACTGGTCCAGAATTAGCGGGGTGTCAATCAGCAAGCGGTGAGACACTGCATTTCTAGCAAGATGTCAGTCAGCAGGTCAGCAGGTGATGAGTAATTGCACTGCTGATATATAGCTATATGTATATAGTTATTGTCTTGGGTTTTTTTCCTTTACTATCTTAGTAAACAGCTTTTATCTAGACCCAAGAGTTCTTTTGTTTTTCCCAGTTCTCTCCCTCATCCCATTGAGAGGGGCAGGGTGTGAGCAAATGGCTGTGTGGTGTTTAACTGCCTGCCAGGTTAAACCAGAACTGCAAGGCAGGGATCTATCTTTTAGTACTCCCTCCTCCTCCTAGCTTGACATATCCAGGCCTACTGAGTGCTCTGGTTGAAGTAGGGAACCTATTTCAACATAATGTTTTGTTAGTTCATCATTGTAACAGTACTTAAAAAAACTGCATACTTCTAACACGTTTAATTTTGCAATGCTCCACTTTACAAACTACAGTGATCCCTTACGCCACATTTTATGCAGAGTTTAAAAAGTACAATAAATGCAAAAATATTCTCAAGTTTTGTGTAACACGAAAAACCTCTTTTTTGAGGCTTTCCCAATTTATTAGTATGCTAACACACAAAATAAAATTTTAAATGTAAAGAACTCACAGAATACTTAATTCACAAGATGCCATCCAGAGGGACCTGGACAGGCTCAAAAAATGGGCCCAGGTGAACCTCATGAGATTCAACAAATCCAAGTGCGAGGTCTTGCACCTGGGTTGTGACAACTCCCACTACCAATATGAGCTGCAGGATAAAAGAACAGAGCACAGCCCTGTCAAAAAGGACTTGGTGGTACTGGTGGATAGCAAGATGAACATGTGCCCTTGTAGCCCCAAAAGCCAAATGTATCCTGAGCTGCATCAAAAGATGAATCGCTAGCAGGTCAAGGGAGGTGATCCTACTTATCTAATCTGCACTGATGAGACCTCAGCTGGAATACTGTGTCCATTTGTGGAGTCCTCAGTACAGGGGAGACACAGTCCTGTTAGACTGTGTGCAGAGGCCAGCTACAAAAATGATCCAAGGGATGGAATGCCTCTCCTACGAGAACAGGTTGAGAGAGCTGGGGCTGTTCAGCCTGGAGATGAGAAGGCTCTGGGGAGACCTGATAGCAGCCGTTCAGAACCTAAAAGGGGGGTATAAGAAAAAAGAAGACAGACTCTTTAACAAGGTGTGTGGTGATAGGACAAGGGGAAATTATTTTAAACTAAAAGAGGAGAGAGAGATTTAGACTGGGCATAAGGAAAAAGCTTTTTTTTTTTTATGATAAGGGTAACAGGTTGCCCAGAGTTGTGGTGGCTGCCCCATCCCTGAAGACATTCAAAGTCAGGCTGGACCAGGCTCTGAATAGCTTGATCTAGGTGTAGATGTTCCTGTTCTTTGCAGGGGTATTGGACTGGATGACCTTTAAAGGTCCTTTCCAAATCAAATGTTTCTCTGATCTTAATTTGTAAAGGAACAAAATCTATTTTTCTCTGTTATTGTTAGAGTCAAATAACTGAACCTACATTTCATATTGGCTACTAATTTATCTACTCTGTTGCACACATTTGTCATTACAAACAATTACTGAGATGGAGAAAAAGAGGAATTTGCTACTATTCACAGGCGTACAAAGGCATGTGAAGGATTAGGTAATACCTTAAGAAATGCTGGCCCAGGAATTATTGAACAGAACAGATCCCCACAAGTATTTTTGTATGCATCTCCAGGTATTATGCGGTCCTGTCTACAAACTTTATGAGTAGTCAATACTGATATTAGTTAGGATGTTTAAATTAAAATTCTGTGATGAAGATTATGTACTCCATGCCTTATTTTCCATATTGTGACATTATTAATCATATTTCCTCAGCTAAGCAAAGAGTTAAGAGATCAGACAGATGAGTTTCTCCTGAAGCAACAGAAGCCACACACAGATCCAGTAGTTTAGCACTGGACCAAAGAGACAGCCTGGTCTGCTGGATTCAGACTCTGATTTATGTGTTCTGTTGGGTGTAACATGGCATGATTACACAAAAAATCCACATTGGTTTACATTCTAGTTAAATGCCTGAATGTCCAGCAGGGAAGGATGAGACTCATTGAGATGCACTGAGATTCACATACAGTTTCAAAAGCATTGCTCCTAGAAAATAAAACCAAGTAAATTAATGTTTATTCTTTCAAAAGACTACATGACACTGTATAGTTCAGATACAGCACATAAAAAGCCATCTGATTATGCTGATGAAGCCACATCTCAAAGAAGTGTAGTTGTATAAAAACATTCTTTTCAGTGGCAAATTCATATTCTTACAATAGCATGAATAGCAACGGATAACTTACACCCTTATAAAGGTGATGGAGGAGAAAAATATAGATTTAATAGGTTTTGTTTGTTTAAAATATCAGAAATATTAGGTCCTATCTCCCCACCAGTGACTGCCTTCACAGTGTTCAAGCACTGATAAAAACAATACTACAGGTAGCACTCTGCTTGAGACAGTAGGATCTGTGTTCCCTGAGACAGGTCTTTGCTCAGAAACTTCATCAGTACAGCATAGCTGAAGACTGCATTGTCTGTGTCTGCAACCAGGAGAGATAGCAGAAGCGGATAAGGTCTGAGACTTAAGGACATGGATTCAGCCCTGGCTCTTCTTCTCATGTACCATTCAGTCTTCACCCTTTCTCTGTGCCTGTGTTCCCATAGCCATTTGCAAACTCTTTGGGGCACAGATACTGTCTCTTCCCGGGTTTTCTCAAGTTTTTCAAGTGCAAGAGCAATGCTATCCTGGTCTTAGGTCAGATATCTATCTCTTACTGTAATATGATTTTTGTTAGCATTACAAGAGTGCCAAGTGACCTAAAAATAAACATAAAGCAATCCTAGACTTAATCTTCAGATTTGGCATCTCTTTCTCTCTCTCTGTACTTAAAAAGGCTTCTGTAGCCCCTGTTCCTCGAATTACCTTTTATTGTCAGTATTGTAAAAAGGTCCAATACAGGGAGCCTGGAATCTTGATGAGCCACGTGGTACTCTAAAACTAACTGAAGCCTCTTCATGATATGATAATGCAAGATCATGTGAAGTTTAAAACTCTTAATAATGGTGCAAGTAGACATAATTCAATAAGAGTTAATGGTACAAAGAAAAACAGTCATACCTAGGGAAAAGAAGAAGTTGTTTTAATAGGTCATAAGTAGGCAGATATTTTACATTTTGACTTTACTTTTCTGTAGGAATCAAAAGTGTATCTGTCTTCAAAACTTTAATTTGGCTGAATTTTTCTCAGCTGTCCCATTGCTGTCTTTCCCTGCCAAATACTTCAAGGTTTACAATGGAGTCTCATAAAGCTCAAGTTTGTCAAAATTCTTGTGAAAATGGACAGATCTCAGCTTCTGTGTAAAAATTTCCAAAGTAAAAGTGAGTTCAACACAAGCAAAGAAATAACTTAAAGCTCTCTGGAAAAACAGGATGTCTCTTTTTTTTCCTGTGCCTGTCCTAAATGTTGTTTGGACTGTAAATCGCTACAGAAATGCGACTTGTCAAAGTCCAGTCAGGCTCTGGAAAAAGACCAGTTGCAGTAATATATTGTATAGAATATGCTTGTATTGTCCTTCTCCTGTTCTGATCATGAATCTGCTGAGGTAACAAACACTTAACATTCGTAGGTTACCCTGAAAGTAATGCCTCCTATTTATTTCCATGGAATCTACAACAGATGCAAAGAGCACAATAACACTATTTTTCAGAACAGATTCTCAGCTACAAAATGCTATTTTTCAACATAGTCACCACCAGTAGCTGTGCATTTTCAGCGGCAATGGACAAGAGCCTGTGTGCTGCACTTGTAAATATCTGCACCAGTGGAGGTGACCCACTGCCACTGTCACCATTGCTGAAACATACCACCCACCGCCTCACTATGCTCACATCCACTGTTTGGGCTCCATAAGCATTCAGCAAGCATCAATGAATGTCAGTGGGTGCCATTTTTTCCTCATGGAGGAATTCAATGACACACCTTTGCTTTATACACATTTCCATGTCAGATGCCAATTTGTCAGACTGCCCCTTTGCTGTCATCTGTCAGACAGCAACAAAATGTGATAAAATATTGTCAAGAAGGTTCATCCTCTACTGCCATACTACCAACATCTGCCTTTAATCCCATGGGCCAACATAATAAAATAGGAGGCATTTCTTTCGGAGCAGCTCTCATACACTACACCCTTCCCAGAGAATTCCACTCAAAACAGCAAGTGATCTTAGTTACATAATTGGTTTAAATCCTTTAAAGCCTGTAAACTTTGTTAGCTGTTCTAAAAGAAAACATGCTTCTCTCAATCACAGCTATCTTGTCTAGTGGTGTGTTTGTCTGAATACTTTGCCAAAGCTTAATATGAGGAGCACACACAAGCAAGGCATTTATTAGCATGTCTAAGCTGAGCGTGCATGTGTTTATCCAGCTTGTGGGAATTCCTGCCCCAGGAGGAACCATCATAACAGTCAGCACACACATAGCCTGGGAAAGAAATTTCATCTCTCACATGCTTTTCACTTTGATTTCATCAATATATTTGACATTGGGAAATGAAGTTTATTAAGCCTCTGTATTCATCCTTTGAAAAGCCACTCCCAGTGTCAAAGCAATAACTCAAATGGAGACAATTTCAAAAGGTCCCTCACCAGAGTTGCAATTGTTCTTGAAAGGTGAAAAATCCTCACCTACTTTACTGGAGTGCTTAGCAGATCTTTTTTATTTTCTCCTTTTTAATCTGCGAGATTAAAATAAAGAAAATAAAGTAACTAGTCTTTTCAGAGAAGGAAAATGATCAAATGTTCTTGATTATTCTTCTGACCCTACATTTAGTAACTTTTTTGCATGAAGGTGGGAGTGGAGAAGGCTGTGTACTCAAGTTTATTTATCTTTTTGTAGCTACAAAGGCAAAGGTAAGTTTCTCCCATCAGTTCATTTATGCAAGTCTCACTTACTTGAAGGCAATAAACACTGACTTAGTGAAGTAGCTGAAGAATAAAGAAAGATTCCAGGTTTTCTTTTCCAAAGCTGTGGGAATTTGGAAAGTGTTTACAGAAAGCAACCCACTACACATTATTCAAAGGCCAGAATCTGGTACTGCCATTTTGGATAAGTCGTACCTTGTAGCATAAAGCGTAACTCAGGCTGTACTGAGGAATTTGAATTTGTGTAGTCCTGCATGCATGAGGAAAAAAAAGGTTAAAAATTATCATACATGTGAGCAGAAAAATTCTTGCCTGCCCACAGTTTTACATACACCTTCACTCCCAGGAGCAAATCGTGACTTATTACAGAAGACCATGAGAAGTTGGATCTACAAGGCCATATTGAACTGAGAGCAAGATTATAAACATAAGGTGTTAAATGAATATAACATTGTTGTAAATGTGTAACTATAGAAGATCCATCTTTATTTTCAACATTCTTCATCATTAATTTTCATCTTCATCACGTACAATAATAGTTGGTACGGGTGTTTGTTACCACTTTGCTGTAAACACTTCCTTGAAACAGAAACTCAGCATAGCAATGTCTCATCATGGGAGCCCTTTAGGACTCAGGCAGCTATGTCTTCCAATTACTTTGCTTCGTGTCAACACAGCACATGAGAAAACTGTGGTTCATTGCTATCTCCCAGGTAGGTAGCTGCCTTCCAGCAGCTGACCATCAGCACAGGGCTGGGGAGCAGAGGCATTGTCCTAGTGAGAGTAGGGACTGCAATGCCAGCAATCAAAGAGAGAGACACAGTTGCTTTTCATAGGAGGCTGACAGAGCAATGCATTGATTTTGGCTCATGTCAAACAATTTCATCTTAGCTCAGTCTGACAAGTGTGGATCAGGAACACAAAGAATTCAGAAGGTCTTCAGAATGAAAATTATTTCCACAGTTGACTTTTGAAAAAACATTGACTGTTGTCATAATTACAACTGTGAAAGTGCCTCCTCTGCAGAAAGCATCTTGCGTGGATATCTTCTCTCTTGTCCTGCAGTCACAAGCACAAGGGGTCAGAGTGTCAGCAAATATATCAAACACTTTGGACATAAGAATTACAATATGTGCTGTACAGTAAGTAATGCTCCCTGTTGTTTCTATACAAAGCTGCCATGGGCAACATAGAAAGCAAAAATAATGTTTGCACTCTGACTCACAAGTTTCATATCTGCCCATGTCATATATGTAACTATATTTAAAGGTGGTATATATATATATATATATATATACATTTATATAAAGGTGGTATATATATATATATATATATATACATTTATATAAAGGTGGTATATATATATATATATATACATTTATATTTGTATATACTTATATATATTTAATAACTATTTTGTTCCTTTTATGATTATGGGGTAATTATTAATATTTCAGTCATTTATATTCTAAAAGCTATGCATTAATGGAACAAATGCATTCTGCTCTACAAATTCCCTTCTCAGGTTCTTATTTGGTCAGATTCACAAAAGCTTAATGTCAGATTATTATTTCTGGCATTCAGTCAAGAGCAAATAGCATTTTACCTTAAGATGTGATTCTCAGATACTAAACACCAGAAATAATTGATCATCATGTCATTCCTTTGTGAATTACAAGTTTCTTTTATTTTTCTTTCAGCAGCAGATTTAGTCAGTTCCTTATACCAATTGCTATGTTACATTAAAACAGCACTGCTGTTGCTATTATTCTTCCCAACAGAAGGTTCACTGTCAATAACTTCTGCTGGATGAAGCTAGTAAATTAGTACCACAAGTGCCACTGTATTTTTCAGATTCCCTGAATTTGATCATGAGTTCTGATATTTCGTATAAAGCCCCATTAGGCCCAGGAGAATTTAATTCCCTAATTCATTCTCTTTTTGGGTTGTTGTTGTTGTTCTCTTCAGATTATCAAATATGCCTTTATCCCACTGCAATTCCCAAATTGTTTTCAGTTAGAATATTTGATTGTATAAATTCAGCATGCATTGAACAAGTCAGCATCAGTACAGATAAGCTAGCACCAGTTAAATTTTAAAAAAAAAAAAAAAGATTAGATGTAGACTAAAAAGGAAACACAGTCAAACAGAAAACATATATTGAGGAGGGGATTTAATAATTGTATAACTTCAAAATTTGCAGATATATGCTTGCACAGTGCCACAATACAAAAGCTCAGTTGAACAGAAGGCTGAGTTTTGCCTACTGCTGTGGTCTGTATATCAGTGCTGGAATTGGACATTAATTAGCACTTTATTTGCTGTTGCACTCCTTTTCCTACAAATATTTCCTTTGGGGCCATGACAGCCATTTCCTGCCCTTTTATGTTCCTCCCCCCTTTCTCTGTAGTGATTGAACTATTAGCCTCATGTACCTGTGACAGGCTGAATACTAGCTACTTATGGGAGAACCAAAGGGCTAAGCACATGCACGAATAAAGGATATAATGCAGATGGAGTAGCATTCCAGAGATGGAAGAAAAAATGTATAGCCAATTAAAAAAAAAAAAAAAAAAAAGAAAAAGCAAATGCTAATAGCATGCATCAAAATTTCGACTGTAGATAAAACTTTCAACTCTGCAATTTTCAGTCTCAGGCAAAATTCAAAGGGAATAGGGGTACTCAGATTCTGGGAGAGAATATACAGGAAGACTAGGATACAGTAGCTCTGTAGGTAAGGGAAAATCTAACCTGATTTATCATGTATTTTACTCTAATGCTTAAGCATACGCTCATGCTCCAGCAACATTAATCATAACTAAATCTTTGTTTAAATGTATTGCTGAAGAAAATACATGGTGAAAGGATAAAAATAATACAATATTAACTAAAGCTAGAGTGCTAACTAGTCCCAAGATCTAATATCCACCTGACATCTGTTCTTTTGAAAGCTTTCCTATACTGTCCTTTCCCCTCCCAACTTGAGCAATAGATCCCCACTTTCAGTTAATTTGCGAGGGCCTTCATTCTTCATTTCTGACAACTGAAGTGCAGAGGAACAAGTTCTATATTTCCTGGCCAGATAACGCTTTTAAGTCCATTAGTATTCAGATTGGGCCCATTAAGATTATTTGGACAAGTATCAGACTGCCAGATAAAAAAGGAGACATTAAAAATGCCTACATATTAATACATAATTGGTTCCAACTGTTATCTCATTTTACCCCTGTATCTCGTAACATGTTCTGTGGTTACTTCTGTGTGCAACTCACGTACTGTATTGCCACAGTTCGCGTGAGTAAACCCCAAGGTCTCCGTCTTAGGGCAACTAACTTACTTATTTAGTCAAACTCAGAAAAGTAGAACAAAATGATTGTTCCCAATTCTGCAGCTTCCTAGTTCAAATCTAAGTAGAACTGCTAAAATAGAACTAAATGTGTATTTTGTCTTTGTTCTCGTGTATTCATACGCTTTACACAAAAACCCTTGGAGGAATTTCAAGTAGGTGATTGCTGGTAATCATTTTGTTTAAATGTGCACAGTTGCGCAGGACCTCTGTCTACTAGGAAACAGAATGTTCTCACTCGATTATATTAGTAATCGTTATTTCAATAGTGGAAACTTCCACAGTAAATAACACAGACTTTATATCGTACTTAAGAAAAAAGTGTACTCTTGAAAATCACTAGGGACCAAAAACAGTCAGGCTGGGGAACATTTTCTGCTTGCTCTCAGCAAGTAAAATTAAGCCATGGTGTTTAGGATGTAATGCTGTGATACACTGTGGAAAAAAAAGTAAAATAATTACTGTTTTCAGTTAGCTACTGAAGGGAAAAATTGGAGATATTCTTGGAATCATCACGATCACGTGTAATGCTATTTTCACATAAATATATTATGGCAAAGCAAACACATGTATTTTCAGAAGTAGGATTGTTTTTACTTAGCAAGAGTTTCATTGTCATAGGTGTGATGTAATACTATTTCCAAACAAATAGCGAGAGCCTGTAAACCTTTACGCTACAGAGAATTTCTGCAGCAAGTTGTTGATGATATAAGCCATCTAAACTCTCTTGAGAGCATAAATTGTGCCTTTTCTAATTAAAGTTGTTGTTTAATCTTGTTAAATTCTTTTTTCTCTCCATAATTTATTTGTAAATATATATTTTTGCAGCTATAATCTGCTTGCAGTTAAAACTGCACAAAACTGAAAATAAAAATTTGATCTATATTCTGATAAATCATTAAAATTTTGGATTCTAATTTTGAATAAATAATGCAGATACTTTTTCAACATCATGGTTTCCACCACTTTTCAGTTATAAATATCACAACCCAAGTACTGTAAGACAAAAATATCGTAAGCATTAGAAAGCTGTTTTGTAATCTTCTTGCATTGCAAGCCAGTTTTTGCTCTGTGTAGATTATTGTTCTGTTTGACAATTATGTATATTTTCTGTAATCATCAAGGAAGAAAAAATTGTCTTCAACAGTAGTATACAGCTAATTACAGTAAATAGGCAAATGTATTATTGGAAGGGACCTAGCAGATTAAACAAATATGGCAATAAACTCTATCATGTCCATAATCTCCCTGCTCTACTTTTATTATGCTGAGAGCATAATATGTTCTGAGAGCAGAACCTGATCCCATCAAAGTAAAAGGAAGTGCTGGTATTTGTTTCCAGTAAAAGACAAAGAAGGGAAACAAAGAAAAAGAACTGAACATCTTGCATTTCATTTAAAGATTTTTCTTTTTTTCTTTTTTTTTTCTACAATATAAACTTTGTGCTGAAAAGATCTTTTTCCAAACTTATTCAG
The DNA here is from genome assembly GCF_002078875.1 of Numida meleagris. Classification (NCBI taxonomy): domain Eukaryota; kingdom Metazoa; phylum Chordata; class Aves; order Galliformes; family Numididae; genus Numida; species Numida meleagris. Next base: position 54,929,890 of record NC_034410.1, on the reverse strand, counting down.
TCTGCAAACTAGGAGAAACTGTTTCCATCAGTCTTTTAAATTCTCAACCTTGTGAAAAAATCAGGCTCATTTATTTGCTTTTCTTCCAACACCATTCCTAGAAAAAGCCATTCCTACTTTTGCATCCAGTGGATTTGCACAGACACAGGATTAGGATATAAAGCTGATGTAATTCTGTGAGAAAAAGTGAAGTACAACCACTGTCCCATCCTCTGCATTGGTCAACAATGCTGCAGCACTACACAGAGGATGGCTGCCACTTGTCTGGGGAAAGTTAGCTTTGGTAGGCTGGTCACAAGAACATTTGCCAATGTTTTTTCAAAAGAATGATACACAGAAAATAGGACAAGAGTTAATGTCTGTCTTACTGAGACTTCCAAAGATAGAGATGTGGTCCAGAATACATAAATACATTCAAGGTGTGTTGAATACAGCAGACTTCATTTTACGTAGATTCTTAACTACACTTCTGTTGCACTCTAGGGAAGTATTTAGTGACTGGATGTACTACATCCAGCCCCGTTGGAATATTTTCTCTTGGAATTGCTGCAATATGAATAATAAGTCATAAGAAGTGCCTTGCAACATCTGTTCATTTTCACGTTATGATCCCATGTGACTATGAAACTTTTGTGGGTGTTCATGCATCCTGATCATAAAGAAAGAGTCTCAAATGGCTTGGGATATGCATGGGACAGAGCTGAGAACAAAGTGTAAGAAAACAAAATGTCACATTAATCTTTCTACTCTCTCTGCTTTTGAGGATGAGATGTGGTTAAATGTTCATCTAGAAATGAAGAAAGAAAATTTTGAGACGCTGACACTTAGGTGAAAGTCATCAATGTCCTTGTTTAGAGATAATATTTCAGTAGAAGACTGTAGGTTAAGTAATCCTGTGTGTTTAATTATTTGCTTCAGAATTAAAGGAAAAAAAATACATTTTGTAAACTTTAAGGTAGATACTCAATAGGTATTAATTACAATGACTTCACTGGTAGCAGTGAAGCAAAGACGATGTAGATTAGCTGTGAACATGCTTCCCTGGCTCACTTTTGGTTCCTCCAGTAGTTTATGGGAAAGGTGACGATGTGATGTTATTAGTCCATTTGAATATACATTAGCAATCATGTTAATAGAACAGATTTAGAGAGGATTGTTTATGTGTCACCTTGATGTTTTTTAAGTTTTTCCATATTACAGATATCAAATCCAGGTTGTAATATGACAGGAAGAAATAAGCAGTATCAATGTCTTAGACATGCCTACTGTAATAAATGCAGCATTAAGCATTTGAAGTTGATTTGCCATGTGCTCTAAATGTTGTAAAAATAGCAGGGGCAATTGATATCCAAGCTTTCACATCATTATGACCACAGAAGCAACAAAATATTCCCTTTTTGCATTTTATTGCTAAGGTCATTAGCTGAGAGCCTACAATTGCTCTAAAAACAATTGAAAATCAGTGTTACAGAGAGAATACCTTTGCATTTGGAATCAAATACTGCTAGCAAAAAGAAATTGGAGAGGTGGAATTCTTACAGGGGAAAAACATCCTCTTTTGACTAGCTTAAGCTTAATTTTTTTTAAAATTATTTTAAGGGAAAAATACTCATTGATGATATGAGAACTGCTCCAAAAGTAAAGCCTCTTAGTTTTTTATGTTGGTCCACAACATCAGAGGTGGATGCTGATGTTATGGAAGTAGAAGTTGAACCCTCCTGGCAATATTTCATCACATTTTGTTGCCGTGTGACAGATGGCAGCAGAGGGGCAGTCTGACAAAATGTCTGACATGGAAGTGCATATGAAGCAAAAATGTGTCACTGAATTTCTCCGTGCAGAAAAAAATGATGCACACTGACATCCATCAATGCTTGCTGAACATTTATGGAGACCAAAAAGTGGATGGGAGCACAGTGAAGCAGTGGGTGGTGCATTTCAGTAGTGGTGACAGCAATGCAAAAGACAAGCCATGTTCTGGACAGCTGTGCAGATTTTTAGGAGTGCAGCCTTCAGGCTGTTGTTCATCTCTGGTGAAAATGCACAGCTACTGGTGGTGACTACGTTGAAAAATAGTGTTTTGTAGCTGAGAATTTGCTCTATCAAATGGTGCTATTGTGCTCTTTGTATCTATTGTAGTTTCCATGGAAATGAATAGGAGGCATTACTTTCAGAGCAACCTAGGCAGTTTGAACTGGGAATCCATTGTGAGACTACTCTGTGGGGAAAGTGTGCCTCCTACAGGCCTTGTCCTAGACCACAGTCATAACAAGCCATTTGGATTGAATCAAAGCACTGAGACCCTTTCCTTATGTCCTTGGATTTCTTTTGGAAAGAAACTAACATTCATGGGTGATGGAGTGGGGGTGTGTGAGGGGGTTGCAGAATACAGCTCCAGTACTTCCCAGCATGGGGTTAGGCTGCAGCCCAAGTCCATGCTGCGGGAAGGTTATCAGGTGCATCAGACAGAGCCTTTTCTCCACAGTACAAAATACATGAGTGCGTAACTTCATAGAAGCAGAAAATCACAGAATGGCTTGGGTTTGAAGGGACCTTAAAGATCATCTAGGTCCATCCCCATAGACTGGGTTGCCACCTACTAGATCAGGCTGCCTAAGGCCCTATCCAACCTGACCTTGAATGACTCCAGGGATGGAACATCAACAACTTCTCTGGGTGACCTGTTCCAACATCTCATCACCCTCTGAGTAAATAATTTCCTCATAACATCTAGCCTAAATCTTCCTTCTTCTGTTAAAATCATTCCCCCTTGCCTTATCTCGGTCTCCAGCTCTTCTACAAGGTCCCTTTAAATACTGAAAGGTTGTAATGATCTCCTCAAAGCTTTCTCTTCTCCAGGCTGAACAAGCCCAGTTCCCTTAATCTTCCCTTGTAAGTGAGGCACTCCAGTCCTCTGATCAACTTGTTGCTTTAGCACAGTGTATGACTCCAAATTAAAACAAATCCTGCCCATGTAAAACGTGAACAGAAAGTGATATTTGTACTAATGTGAAACGATAAAGAAATGCAAATGGTAAATCTTGCTCAGTACAAATTGACTCTTTTTTTCATTGAGGAAAGGAGCTGACTTTGTAGAAAATTGCAGCATGGCAGCTGGAGGACATTACAGTTCAAATACAGCATAGTGGCCCCACCACTCAGTAAAATACAGCCTCTGCTCTTCTGCATTAGATACTGAGGGTTTTAAGCTCAAGATTATTGTGGATTAAGGCCAGCTCTTGTCCTCAACACATTGTTTCTCTTTGACATATTTCCTTCTTTTTATTTCTTTATCCCAAAATTTTTTCATTCCAAATTATAGAGTATCCAGGAGGCTATTTTTGGAAGAAGAGAGGCACAGTAATCTGTGTACGTGACAGAAGAATGTTATTTAATTTTCATCCAATGGCTCTGAACTTTATCAGAGTCCAAAAGAATCTTCAAAACCAACAGACAAATAAATAAATGTAAGAAACAAAAAGCCCAGAACAGAGGTGTTTTCCTAAATCATTTCCCAAGTAAGAGTATATCACAGAAGGAGGTTCACATCCAGACAGAAAGGCTGATTTATATTAGTAACTCTTGATTTAGACCATTATCATTGTTACTAGGCCCATCACGCTCTGATGAAAGGCCTATATTCTACACAAGGATTAAGCTTAGCATCTTTTCAGTGTTTTCCTCTAAACAAAGGAGCAAAGATGGAACAGTTTTCATAATGCACATTTGTTATGTTCGATGGAAGCTGAAATAGGTAGAAAAAATTCCAAAGGATGACATATTTACATCAAGACCAACATCTTGCCACTGGACAGATTGGTCCATATTGTCTGGGTTTTTTTCTGTTATTGAAGAACCTTGGACTATTCCCAGTATTAACAAAATATCATGACTGCGAGAAGCCAAACTGAGTAAATTTATGAAATTCATTAGAATAGTTCCCCCATATTTATATTACAATGGAGAAAAGTATCAACTCCCATCCTACTCACACAAAGGCTAAAAATACAAAACTATTGTGCTGGAATCAGCTTTAATTAAATTGAGTTGTCACCAGGTTGATTGTCCCTGCATCCTCAGGTCTCATAAGGTGCCAGTCTTGCATAATTCTCTGTGACCTGTGAAAAGGGAGCAGTGAGTACATAGCTGTCAGTTTTTCACTCTTTCTTAAGAGACAATCGTTTCACAACACTACCTAGCCTCAGTGTTGGTTTGATAGGTGTTTAGTCAGCCTTTCTGACCCCTAAAAATCAAAACTTGTCAGCTATCACCAATCTTAGGGAGTATGGTGTTGATGTGTTTAGTGGGCATGGTGGTGATGGGTTGGCAGCTGGACTTGATGGTCTAAGAGGTCTTTTCCAATCTTAATGATTCTGTGATAATAACCTCAAAAATATTTTTTTCCATTCCTCTAGGAAATGAAAATTTTATTCAGTGTAGAATAATCATTGTTTGATTAACCGAAGTACAATTTCTCTGTCTCTATTTCCCACTTACTTTCAGCTGCTTTTTTTTAAACTGAGCCCAAAAAAACAGGGTATTCCAAGTGTATTATGAGGACAATGATCAGTGTGTACCTGAAAGTAAAACTGTCCATAGAGGCCTGATAGTATTCTAGTCAGAAACCTGGAGTGACAGACTTGATATTGCAATTTTGTTTCTAAACTCAGAGAGCAGATTAAAATAATCTTCTATCTGAATCAGTTGCCAAGAGCAAAATATCTAGGCAATGCAGTTTTGTCTTGATCTTGTACTTCTTATGCTAGATAAATTAATTACAGTTAGAACTATAACATAAATATGTATACTATGTAACTATAAAACTGTAACTATGCATATAAATGGGGATGTGAATATTAATATGAATACATATATGAATACAAGCATATATAAAAATACAAATAAGTATTTTGTTTTTTAAATATATGCACACACACATATATACATATGTATCTACGCAGATTTTTAAACTCAGTTGGGGTGCCTCTCTTCATCTAAACAACATGTGGGAACAATTTTCTGTAAAATTTACTTGAGCCTCTATGGTTAATACAATTTGTAAAAAAAGTTCTGTAGAGCAGAGAAGTGAAATGCACAATCACATTATGTACGGGCATGTTGTTTACCTTATAATCCACAAAACAAGTTTCTTCCCAAAACTGCAGGAAGGCTAAAGCACACAGACAGCACTGATCTAGCAACTGGAAGGACAGCCTGCCAGTGCCTGGCACCTCTTTGCATTTAGCACTTCCCGTCTGCCCTCCCTCACCCATCATTCAAACTCTTATTTTGGAATTATGGGAGGTTGCGTTTCACTGCGTACTCATGCTACCTCACCGCTGCTGGAGAGAACAAACAGCATCCCAGCCTGTAAAACTGTACTTCCTAGCAACATGTTTGAAACTACAGCTGCCTGATATGGCTAATGAATTTTACAATCAAAAGCTAAAGTGAATTAGCTGTAGCAGATGTTTCTACTCTGGGAACTACCAGACCTTTCTGGCCGCTCATTTATCCTTCAAGAGGATAAAACTCTGCACTTCTATTATGTGTTGTCATTGGAGCATTGCACAACTTTATCAAACTTTTTATTCTGGAAACTGAATTAATTTTCTGCAAGGGGTTTTTTGTGTGGCTCTTTAATCACATTTACTGGGGAACATGTGTACTGTAAAGTTGGAGAGCCGATTATGGCTTCTAGAAAGGCCACTTTCAAAAGGAAGCTGCCCTCACTCCTGAGGCCTCCATTTGAAGGTCCCTGGGTTTTGTGAAGAGGAAAAAATTAATTACTATTTTAATAACGAAGCCAAGCCTGCTGAAAATCCTCTTAGAGAGTAGTGGGATGATGTAATGGCTAGCAGGAGGGATATTGAAAACAGTGACCACACAGCCTGCCCTTCACTCTCCTATTCACTCCCTGTAAGATGATACGGGCTGCTAGGTCACATGTTAGGGAATTAAAAGTGCAGCACTGCTGGTTTGGGGAGAAGAGGTTCAGAGGTTACACAGAGACAGGTCATCTGAAATGCAGCGTCTGCTGTGACCTTCCCTGCAAGCTCACAGTGGAGTTGTGGCCAGGAGGACTCTTGTCCCTCCAAGCCTGCCCTGCCATGTGACCCATCTGCAGAGATGGCCACCATGAAGCAGGGTGACATGTCACTGCTCTTAGGGAGTTGGCCAATGGCCGTATGAAACTGGCGGTCAAATGCTCTTTAAACCCTGTTGTGTAAATAACCAAGAAGCTTGGTTATTACTGGAACCCCTTCAGGTTTGGAAGCACACCTGCTGCAGCAGGGACCTTTGCATGTGTGGGACACTTGGCTCTGGACCCTTTTGTAAGATGGCAGAAGTAATTATGTTACTCTGGGACTAGTCAGATCCATGTGATCTCTCAATACAGCTTCTTCACTGAGCATAGAGGATTCCCCCACATCCCATGGAGCATTTTTTTCCCTCTTCAACATGCAGGCGCATCCTTCCAGGGCTCCTCAATTGTCTCAGTGTGCTTACAAAAATAGAGGGCTGAATGAAGGGGGACGGGACACTGAAGGCAATCCACCCAAATGAGAGCTCTTTATGGGCTTCTGAAACCTCAAACACTAGCAGGGAGCCAAAGCACGGGAAACCACAAACACTGCTTTCTCTTCAGCTGTGGCACGTTGGCAGGCCTGCTGCAATCTCATCCTAAAACTTTCTTTCTATAATGTTTAATAAAAATGGGACAAAAAAATCACTAAATAAATCAAAACAATTAAGGAGTAAATAGATAATACCTTTAAGATAATTAGAAAATTAGACTACATTCTTTTATTTCAAAGTAGGTATTTCCCTCTTTCCTGACAATACCTTTGATATCAGAAAAAATTAAAAGATGATTATAAAGTAATGATGTGAATCTCTCAGTCAGTATTATAAATTTTGTGATGAAGCAATTCCTTTGATATCAATATGGGTTTTTTATGAATTGCAAAGAAAAACAGGTGTATAAAAATAAAACCACATAAAATATAAATTATCATTGTGCAAGTTAATGCCAGCCTTAGGCTACAATAACTTGCATATTTTCTGTTTCTAAAAATCTTTCTAGGCTTTTTTAAAAGCCGTATAATTGCTTGCTAATATATAAAAGCTATGCTCTTGTAAGAAGTAAAATAGCTTTTAGTCACAGACAAAACTCAGTAACTTATGCAATAGATTTTAATTCTGATTCTTCTTCTTAACTTTTCAGGCCCCTCCTTCTGGTGTGAAATACAACAAGACCTGCATGGTAGAATAGCACTTAGAATTTCAAAAGATAAGGAAAAGGAATCTGTATGCTGCACCATTCCTTGCAAAGGACTATATTTAATCCTGAATGTATAAATCCATTGGTTATGGCGAATAAGAAGCCTAAGGGCAAACTGTTTACAGAGACCACAAACTGAACTGCAAGAGTTGCCAGCTGGCACAATGTTACTTTCATTCGTCTCTGAAGCCTGTCAGACCACTACAGTCACACTCCACAGGTAGAGAAGACGGGCACAAGGAAGAGTGGCAGGGAAGGAATTGCCCTGCCTGTTCTGAGAGGAGAACCCAAACACACATGTGACACGTGTGCAATCTTCCGTTCAGCCATTTTCTCATTCCACAGTAAGCGGTCATCTTATTCACCCATATGGCAGCATCTTTTGAAGTGCGGGGGTACCTACACCCAGCGGGTATCTTGGGTTGATGTTTAGTTTGCTCAGACACTCCTTCTACTCCCATCCTCAGATAACCTAACTGTCCATGCAGTGCCCAGGTCAGTCTTTGCATTTCCCCTTTGGCCATCAGGTTCCACCACCATGTGTTCATCTCAGGTTTCAGGAGCCATTGCCTCTCCTCCTCCACCGTCCAAGCAGGCGTCAGTCTCCATCCACTAATTTGCTTTCATATAATAAAATATGAGTGAATTTACGGTGATGCCAGTTCCATTTCCATCTGAAATTTTGCTGACCCCATGAGGGGGGTCTCACCATTCATTCTGCTGGTTCCAGATGGTCATAGCAAGTGCATGGTGCCAACTGTAAGGGCGCAGGTTGTCACCCGAGCACAGCTCCGGATCTAGCATAAGTAGGAATCTCTAATTTAAATGGCCTTTAGGGAGCAAAGTCTAGTTTTACTTTGAGGTAAATATTTTGCCAATGTTCCTAAAATTGGCTGAATTGCTTTAGTAAGTGGGAAGCCAAAGGCATCATTCTGGTATTTGGAAAAAAAAAAGTTTGAAATGGAAAAATCATGCAGTTCTTGTCTGAAAATGTTTCAGCTGGAAACATTTTTGATGCTGTTGCAAAAAAGTTCACAACTCAAAAATAAAGCAAAACTTCCTATTTTGCGTAAAACACTATATATTCCACAACACAGAGTTTTCTTCTTCCGAATTTGGAGATAAAAAAGCAGTGCTTCAGTAATCATCCATTTGCACCTGCATTGAAAAATACATGGCATACATGTGAGAGAGATATTTTATGTATTTCCATGAGCTATAGTTAGGGAAAAAGCAGCAAATACTCTCTGTTTCAGAGAAAAAGAAAGAAGGATGGTTTTAACAACTACAGCAGAGAAATCTAACTTCTCTTCTTTGCACAATAATAGAACAATAATGTAATAATAGAACAAATACTAAGCAATAAAATCATTAAACGTGTAAAAAAGATGAACTACACATTGTAAACAGCTTAATTTTATAAAGAGCAGCATTCATCAGACAAACTTAATTCACCATTTGCTTGATTTACAACTTGTGGTTGAGGAGTGATTTTATTCTAGTTTTATTATGTGGAGAATATATGCACGCAATTATGAAGTTAGAAGATGTGCTTGGGTGTTTACGGAACACAGCATCTGGCACAAATCTTATCAGAATGAAGTGTGGGTGCAGGAAAACTGTTTCCTCCTCAACAGTTTTTTTCTGTACTGAAAAAGAAAAGAATTGTGTATTGAAAAAAAAAGAAGAGAGCATGGTGTTTTGTGTGTCGTAATGAGGATGTGGGAATCGCCCTGATCAGTTCAGTACTGGAAGATTTTGTAAAGAAATGGAAAGTGGTTAGAATGTACAGAAAACAAAGAAACTTCGGAGGAGAAAAGAGAGGAAGATGAGACTGGGGCTGACCTCTATTTATCTACCGCTGCAGGGACTAAAATGAGAACTGTGATAATAGCTCCAATAATGAAGCTAACTAAATAATTCAGGTGAATATTACACCTTTTAGTGCTTACAGACAGAAACATCAGCTTTGAGGTAAAACAGTCATAACAATCTCAGGCTTAGCTGCAATAAGTATATGCTTAGTAAAAGCTGAAAGGGTTGATATAATGGCAAACAGAACCTTTTCTCACAAGACCAGGGCACCTGTGTACAGAGACATCTTAATTCTCCCTAGATTGCCAGCACATTTTGCTGCTATCCTAAAGCATCATTAAGACCTGATGTTCATGTCCATTCCTCTAAAGTTTCCTCAGCTTCTCCGTGAAGAAGATGTGAATCATTTAGAGCTGTGAAGGGATGTTAGACACTGAACCTTCGGAGAAAGTACTTAATGGAGTATTTAATATCCTCCAGTACAAAGAGCTGCAACAGTAAGTGAGGAGTGTTGGTAGAGGCACCCTTCCTTTGGGTTCAAGCTTCCACTCAGCAAGTCAGACGAGAGCATCTCCTAATCCTTGCTTAAACAATCACCATGGCATCTATCTGAAAAGCTGAAGAGGTTCAAAGCCCCATGATTGCACATGCACTTGGGCCAATGCAGCATGAGAAGTTCTCATAAGGGGATGATGGCCTCTGCTCTTGTGCCGTTGCCAATGCCCAGCCAGGAACAGTCATTCTGTCCAGTCAGAAGAACACGTGCTGCTAGCAGAATGAGAATGAGGAGGGGAAGCCATTCGGGAATGAAGCTAGTGGGCTAAAACAAATGGGATTATTTATCTAGCAAAAGGCCTCTAGAGGCAATTACTTGCCAAAACTTAAAGAATTCCAATATTTCCAGCTTCAAGCAGGGCATCCCATCACATTCACAGTGATAGGAAAAAAAGAAGAGGTTCTCATTTAACTAATCATGTTGTTCTTTTCTCTTTTTCTTTCAAGAATAAGCCCTGGAGTTTCATCTTCAGTCATGACATGTATAGCTTTTAGAAAATGTAAAAGAGAAGTCTATGTGACCCTTTCTCTGTGATAAACCAGAGTGTCATATAATGCTGCTTGCTTTACCAGTTGGCTTACAAAATGATATCTGGATGTGAGAAGGAAGGACTCAAATAATAATTTCCCTTCTGTTATGGCAAAGCAGCCAAGCAGTAGTAATATAATTTGCTCTACAAAAAAATCATATGAACATATATTCTGCCTGTGTAGTTCATTTTACAAAGCAAAACACAGATGAAACAGTGTGGCCCTCATACACCAAAGCTTCTCTCAAGAGAGAATGGGTATATTGAACAAATGATCCCAAGCTCTTACCACAGACATCAACTAAGCTGTGAAATGATGCTTTGAACTGCATCCCATAGAGATGAAAATCTGCCTACTCAGAAACACACTCATAGTTAAATTTTGGGGCATTCTTTTCCTTTAGGTTTACTCCCTTCAGTTAGCGCATGGATGAATAGGTAATAAAAAATAAAAACTTGTAGTGTCCTTACCAAATATTTAGTTTACAAAGTGCTAATATTTATTTTTTTGAAAAAAATAAAGATGCTAAGTAGCATGAAAATGAAATTAGTCTGAAATCAACAAGTTCTACTGAAGTTACAGATGTGTTTTACAAGCTTCCAGGATTTCAGAGGACGCAATGTAGGTGCATGTTTCTCAGAACAAAGAAAATGTACTACTTTGGCAGCAGTATTAGTTTCTTCATATCTTGAGAATCTTCTGAGATTTCCAAGCCATTGTTTACATTGACTAAAGAAGAAGAAAAGAAAATAAAAATATCATAGCTGTAGCTATGGTTGTATGTTGTAGCTGCTGATTTTCTCCTCAGAGTACCATAGAGGCTTTGATATTTTGACACCCTTTAAATGCCAACAAATGTTAATGTATCTGCATCTCAGTCACTCCCAATTAATATTTGATTTTCAGAAATGCACGTTGGGAATATTAGTCTTCTGCTAAAAGGTACATTTGAGAAATGAGTTTGTGCTAACCTCATGTTTTCTACTGAATTAAAAAAAGAATGCTAATCTTGAACTTGGACCAATAAAGCATCTAGATGTTTAAAGCATCAGTTGGTCACCTCTATGCAGAGCTGCATTCTTGAAAAAAAAAATTCACCTACTGTCCAACTTCTAAAGATATATTTTCCTCCTTTTAATGTCAGTATGCTATATTTTTGAGAACATGACTGAGCATTTTGGTCTGGCATCTAGAAAGAAAATTTGGGTTTTGAGTTTTGTTTTGTTGGGTTATTTTTTGCTAGTTCCACTGAGATGCTCTGCATATATGCTTCCTTGCTAAAGAAAACCACCTTCATAGAGTGCTCCTGAATCTCACAAGGTCTTGGGCTTATATGGAGCATGCGCTGGAGACATGCAAGGGAGACAATTCATCTGCGATTGCATAAATTGTGCTTCTTACTGAACAAACCTGAACAGCAAAGCTATGATATGTGGTATCCTATCCTGGTAGACAATTGCTTCCATTTGGCTTACTGAACTGAACACAAACTTCTCTATAAAATCCACTGTAGACTCTTCCATTTGTGTTTTTTTTAACCTGAAGTTGTCTTATACTCAAATAACTCATGCTGAGATGCAGGGCAGGCTAAAAAGCTTGCAGATACAGTGTTTTCACTGCTATCTGGATGGTAGGAAGGCAGTAAAAGAATAGTCTTTAAAGTCTGCGTCACCAGTTCAAATTCATCAAAGGTCAGTAGTGACCGAATAAATTTATCTTCATGAATTGACTTGATGGCATCAATGCATTTCCCAGTGGATATGTGCCAGGTTACAGAAACTGCCATCACAAGCAGCATCCTTAATGAGTCTCAACAGAGAGAGCAAAAGACTGAACTGAGACTAATATTCTTTTCTCCGGGGTGCCTCTTTTTGGTCACTTTTGCGACAGTGTGGGCACATTCAAGCCTCTCACCTGACTGGGTTCCTTGAACTGTATTTGCAGCTGTTTTAACTTCTAAGATTATGGAGCTGATTAAACAGGACCTTCATAAAGTGCAAGATAAATTACATCTGCAAAGAATGCTCAGAGGGTGCAGAGGCGATAATACGTATGGGTTAAATATTGCTATGTTTTAATGGTACGCCATACAGTATAGTTAGGTTCACAGTGGTTCGCTGGAGTGTATGGTACATCATAAAATTATGTGTGTTTTTTTGTTTTAGTAAAAAAAAAATAGAATAGAATAAAGCCATCAAGAGGCCTGTTGGAAGAGAAATTGCAGTCTGAAAAATAACAAATGCCAAAAAACATGAGGATTTGGAGGAGGGAAGGAGGTAAAAGAAAACTGGGAGAGTTCAATGTATCAGCTCCAGTGGAAACGGGAGGGAGAAGGTGGAACAGTATGAGTTTTTCGTACTCCAAGTTCCATGCAATGCTCGTAAAAAGCCTTGCCAGAAGACCTAAGTAAGGTTTTATATGTGTCTCTGATTATTAGGAATGTATGTACTTGCAGACTTCTGTAGTGCAACGTATGCCCATGTGGTTCGTTTTTCACATGCTGACTGTCAAAATCACAAAGGAAAAAGTAAGTAAACATGCACATTTCTTACTATAAAATCAACATTTGCAGACAGCTCTTTTGGCTAACCTTTTTTCTAAAGCTTTCATTATACCAATGCTGATGGTATGCTGAATGAGCCTTTTTGAAGAAGGTAAGTGGATGAGAGGCTGCTGGAATTGAAAAGAAAAGAAAAAAAGCAATGCCTTTTTTTTTAACCCAGAGGCAGACTCTGCAGCTGCCCTAATTTTCAAATACCTGATAAAATTTTTCGGGTCCCATTCTTATTAGACTTAGTAAAAAGAAAGGTTTAGGATGAGATTGCAACCTGCTGCAGCTGAATGGCAGCCAAGAGAAAGCAGTGTTTGGGATTTCCCTTGCTTTGGCTCCATGATGGTGTTTGAGATTTCAGAAGCCCATAAAGAGCTCTTGTCCAGGTGAAATGCTGCTTCCAAATCAGTCCTTAAAGAGCTAAGTAGGTTTGCATGTTCTGATGAGGAAGAATACTCCCTATTTTTAACATCCCTTTGGTCAGATCTTAGGTTTGGAAATGTGGATGAATACTGCCTATCCAGGTTAACGTGCAAGGTTAATATACCACAGAGGTATCTTCAAACTGAGTCCAGCATTTTGAAAATAACATTAGCTGGTCATTCCCAGCAATGAGTCTTCGCTCTGCCACACAGCATGATTCAGTCTTGCACTGCAACTGAAATCTTAATGCAGCCTGAGTAACTTTAAAAACCATCAAAGCAAATTCTGCCTCAGAAAAGTTTTACTTTGAGGGCTGTGTAAACAGAGCGCTGTCTCTTTAACTGATTTTATTTTCCTCTCTCTATTTTTTTTTTAGTTTAAAGATTACATTTAATATCTATTTCCCAGCAGTGTACAAACTGACATCATCTACTCATAAAAGCGGAATGCTTTGCTTTTTTAAGCTTCAAGCTGAATAACAAATTGCCACAGATGACAGCATAAAAGAATAACAGAATGGAATCAAAAGAAAATTCATTGTCAACAGAAACCCCCTGCTGAGGAATTTCAATTTCATATATCTAATTATCCCTGTCAGTTGGAAGAACTGACAAAAAGCATTCTTTGTTCTCTCTTTCTGCCTCCCGCATCTCACTCTCAATTAATTCCGGCATACAAATATGACTAATTGTCTTTGCAGTGCTCAAGAGCTCTGTATATAAATGTTCATGAACTGAAAATGATTTGGAGGGTATTCATGCATCGATTTATGATATTTGAACACAATAGACATGCATAATTCAGGTGACCATGTTAGCACCCTCACAAGCCCTTATTACAGAGATTAGGCAGGATTCTCTTTTCACATCCTTTTTCATACATATGCTTTGTGACAATAACTCACTTTGCACCTATTAAAAGAGGAAATATTATACGTCTGCTGTGGCTTATTGAAATTGCCATGAACAAGTTTACCAGCATTTAAATAACATAGATGGGTTGGCCAGAAAATATTAGGTACCTTCAAAAGCAAGACCAAATCATGATGAAGGTTAAAATTGCTTTGTTTTCATATCTTAATCTTGACCTGATCATTTCAAGAAATATTGGAAGTGACAGCACTATCTCAGCTCATGAGGCTAACTTTTGTATGAGACTCTTTATGTAAATTTATATGGAGATGCATGAATTTAAGCAGAGAGAGAATTAATAGCTAAGTTAGTATTTCTAAATACATGCTAAGGTTATTTGAAAGGAAAGGCTCTTGCATGGTGATAGAATTAAGATTCATAATCCACAATTTTGAGAATGTTGTATTCAACTTTGCTATCCCGATCCATAGTAAAGCCTCCCCAATTTAGTCTACACTTTGTGCTTCTGCTACAGCACTTGTTGTATTATTTTTTTAAAAAAAACACCTTCCATGTTGATACATCTGCATTACTTACTAAGGCAAAGCTCTTGCTCATAATAAGAGCTCTTACCTACCCAAACAGCACAGCACCAGGCCACGAGGGGACTGGGTCAATTACAGAGCTGCAACATCTCCTGCAGTGCTATCGCCCTTTTTTCCCATAATTACACTGGATCTCTGGATCTGTACAGTAAAACACCAGTACATAAAGGAGCCTAGCATAAATAAGGCCCCAATTTTACTTACTTTTTTTTTATTATTAAAAGGCCATTTTTCGTGGCTGACTCTGAACACTGGCATTTCCCCTGAAGACAAAGAAGTTACATGAGAAATTATAAGCAGGAGTAAACTCTGAAGAGTCCATTTGTTACTATTAGTGGCGAGAATACATAAATAAAGGTAGCACAAATGGCAAGATTGCAAGGAAAAAGAGAGTGTGAAGTCTGATACGTAACAAAAACCTGCATAGGGGGTTCTTACACTCCTTATAAGGAGGCAGAGTTAAAGTGGTTTACAGAGCTTCATCTGGTTTTTGTACCCTCCATAGGTTTATGTATCATGATGGCTATTTCTTGTCACTCACAGAATGACACTTTTAAAAAGACAATTATTTGAATTGAGATTATGTTAACTTTATTATTTGTGTGAAAAGCAAGAGGCGGAAAAGGATATTTTTCCCAAGCATGTGATGAACCCATCTTGTAAAACTAAGGAGCTGTTCAAAGACCAGGTCTTCATCTCTGTTGTTGCTACAAAATGTGCAATAGATGAGGCAGAGACTTTACAAACACTTGCATGTTTCCTGCATCCATACATAACACTTAGAAACTTGCATGGAAAACCATGTAGCTTGTGCATAAATTTTTCCATGACACCCAGCGATTTATGTGCCCTTTGTATACAGTTCTCAATGGCAGCTGGCTCCCACTGCTACACACAGAAAATGTCATGAGCTCAGCAAATAGAGTTTTCCATGTGAAGCAGCACATTGATTTATACTTGAAGTCATCATTCACTGAACACCTACAAGAAGCATATGGATTGAGGAAAGGGGTCTCAGAGAAATTAGGGGTTGGGTTTGGAATAAGAACAACTATTCATCTTAAACTGCAGGAACAGGTAAAGTAATCTGGAATAGTGTCTCAAGAAATAAATACCCTCTTTCTGTGAAATATTCAGAAGTGGTGAAAATAATAATGCCAAATGACATTTTCTCCAGAGGTAGAAAACAGCTATTGAGTACTAACATGTAAGAAAAGATCTGAAGGTACAGCGAAAATAGCAAGTTTGGCAATGCCTATTGAAATTGTCATCAAGTTAGCCAGTGGTTAATAAATAGAGAAAATTCTTTGTGTTTTTTATTTGTTTGTTTGGTTTGGTTTTTCTGTTGGTTTTCTGTTGCTGTTGTTCTTTTTTTCCCTCTGCTGATACCCCCTGATCTTACTATTTCTTTTCTTTTACACTTGCTGGTCAGTTTTTCATATACATGCTATAAATAATCTTTACAGGCTAATTGCATGGTGCTTAGTTAGAAGTTGGTGCACTTGGCAGCTTGTGCTTGCTTCTCCAGTTCACTTGCACACATCAATTCTGCCACTGTTGGGCTCTGAGAGGTCTTGCAGGTCTTTGTGGATCCATTCCCTTCACCTTAAGTAATTCCTGAAAAAATCAATAGTTTTCTTCACAAACATCCATGTCTTCAGAAAAGCCATATGAAGCTTATTTCAGGTTAGGCAGAAAAATTTAACATAGGTTTCCATAAAACTGAAGTTTTATGTTGGTTTGGCCTACTCAAGAAAACAGAGTTTTCTTGATCTCAGATTTGAATTTTGCCATTCCCTTGACGATTTCACAGGTAGCCACAAAGAGAATCACCATATAAGTACCAATCCCAACAAGAAAACAGCACCCACATAATGCTCTGCCCCGACAGACAGTACCCTAGATCACTGTACTTTTCTTCCTTACACTGTCTTTCTCCTGCTGTTATTGAGCATTATAACCTCGGAACTGGTGAGCAACCAAGGCTCTGATTAATTTAGGAGAACTGAATAGGCAATTTCTGGTCCTGGCCACAGCTCCCCAGAGGATTAAGAGCCCTGGTTACCAAACAGAAAATATTGTATGTTTTCCAAGTTCCTTGAAAGATATTTTGGGTCAAATTTGATCTCTGATATACACTTTTTAATATTTGTGAAGCTCCATCATACAGTGTTCAGTGCTCTGTATTTCATTTTTCCTGGTTTTTTTTTTTCCATTTAAAGTACCCAACTGTATGGCATGAAGCCAGAAGTATAAAGATTGAGATGCTCCTTAATTTTTAAACCACTCTGTTGGCTTTTGATTTTGGTTTAATTTAATTTTGAGCCTACAGGACTTAATGAAGACATACCTTTGAATTTCCTGACATTTCACTCTGATTTTGTATCTCTGTAGGCACTGCTAAACTCTGTTTCGACAAATGTAAAACTACAAGACTCCAGTGTTCCTATGAATCTCTTATTCCAAATCTCAGCTGAAAATGTTTCTTTTCTGCCTTGCCTATGTCTGTTGATTTTACTCTCCCTCTGCTATTGTCTGTCTCCGCAACTGTATTGTTTAACTCCTGTGAAGTGGCTTTGGGATGCATTTTGGATGAAAGGCTCTATACAAAATAAAGTTGTATTGTTTTGTGCAAGCTGGCACATATTTGGTTCCACATAAGCTTGGCAGAGATCTCTCTTACATCGCCTTCTAGTTTCTCCCAAGCCATTTTTGTTTGCATCTTTCCCACTTCCTTTTGCTGGTTAGGATGTACGAGAAGAATACATCAATTATGATTAACGGGCAACTGGAAATTTGCTATCCAGAATATGGCATTTTTTGCAGTCAAATATTTTTGAAACAAGAATAATTTTACTGAGGGAGGCAAGGTTGCAACATTAATATAAAAAAAAAAATCTAGGCCCAGGAAAGAAAAAAAATAATGTGCCTGATATTTTAAACATAAAATCTACTTTGATTTTTATAAGCAATCAGAAGTGATTAATGCTTGGGAACTCCCTTCATTATATGAGCCTTTCTGTATCCTTGGTCAAATAAAGCAAGCAGGTGCAAGTCATAGGAGTTTCTGATTATTTATGGCTTTTAGATACTTTGTGAGTTTAGCTGGTGAGAAAAGTTTTATTCCACTCACATGAACAAAACACAGCCAACTGTCTGGGCTGATTAAATTCACATTGTTGTACGAGCACATGGCAGGCAGGGGAAAAATTATGAAATCTCACCGCCTGTGCCATGGCAACTGAGCAAACAGCTCATGGGAAGAATGTGAATAATAGAAAATAGCAATATTTCTCTTTGTATTTTCGCACTTGACAGTTTTATCCCCACATCTGTCTGATGTCCGGTGAACAAGTAAAATAGCTGCTCTCATACTCACTGATTTGGCTCATCCCTGGCTTACAGTTTTCTCAGGATGACCCTTGTACATTTTCAGCTTTGAAGAATATGAACCAATACATATCTGAGAGTTATGTATGTACATAGGAAGTCCAAAGGAACAGAATTGTGCTACTCATGAAAAAGCTTTATTATTGGCTTTAGTGCTCTCATTTAGGATTTCAGTTTTCTGAACAGAAGATGAATGTAGAAATCGTTTTTCTGAACAAAAAAAAATGAAGTATGTTCAAAATGTTCTAGGCATCTACTTTTTTACTTCACATATATGAGGGTCTGTAAAGCAGACATCAGCTGTGTTACTGAAAACAGGTTTTTTTAATAGATTCCAATTGCATTTGTGTAACAGGTTGCAAAGATTCTTCTTTCTATCTTTAAAATATGCATACCTGGTTTTGCAGCATTCAACATGACTTCTGATTTACTGTTCTCTTGCTGTGTGTGTGGGAAGTTTGTTCTTCTGCAACAAGATTTGCATGTCCTGGGTACTTTTGGAAAACTACATGGTAAGAAGGGGCAGGAAAGCCTGACCTTTGGTAAAAATTCCATTTGAAACTGAAATTCCTGTTAATCCCAGCACAGTTTGATCCATCTACGTACTCTGTTTCAGATGGCTTATTTTGATCATGGTGAGAAGTTGCTATAGTCGTCCAGCTCCTGGGATTCAGGACTGACTGACAGACCATGCAGTGTTTGTCACATCAGGTGTTATACAGTTTCAGTTCTGCATTTGCAACTGAGAGCTGTCATGCTAGGAAATCAGACTTTTAAGAAGGTTCTCAATGTATATGATTGAAGTAAAAAAAGACACTTTGCTAATATTTTTTTCGATCCTAATGACCTTTGTTTTATTAAAAAAAAAAAAGATATTTTAAATACTGTTATTTCATAACATTCGAAACCTGTTTTGTTTACTGGATGGTGCTGCTGCTGTTGTAGGAAGTAAAATTAGTGTTCCTGAGAAAATCTGCAAGAAAAGTGTATTGATCTCTCTTTCACATCAAGACACACAAGAAGTATCTTCAATTACATATTTTGCCCTGCTGTGGTTGTCCAAAAATTACTTTACCCTTCTGTGCTAGGAGCTGTACTTTGGACCAGCAGGTCTTGAAGAGCCTTTGTTCCCTCAACTGATGTCTTTGAGTGACTGATGTTGAAGAAAGGAAAGTCAAGGAAAAGAAAGAAGCACTTTAAAACTGTAACAGTATGTACTGAAAGAAAGAGGTAAAGAACAGTGAAATTTATTTTGTGAAAAAAAAATTGCAATTATATGAATGGCTATTGGATTTGAGTATTGAAACATTGATATTAACACATTTGATCGAGAGGAGTATAGTTACCTGTCGAATCATCTTAGTGTGAGTCTGTGTTAACATTCTAAATCTCATCACAAGTGTTCTCATGAAGGGACTTTCCTGTCAATCATGTTTTGAGTTGTGTAGTGGAGTGTGCAAATTTTATTACTCTCAGATCACACTAAATGAAGAATTCTAATGGGATCTGGGATCAGGTTAGAGGTACTATGAGGAAAGTGCTCCTAACACATGCTGTGGACAATAAGACCTTAGCAGCAAATCTGTTGCTCTGAAGCTGTGTTACTACCTTCTTATTGGAGACAAAGCCTTAGAACAGTAGAAGATTCATGAGACGTCAGTAACTGATTCACAGTAGTTTGATTTTAAATCAACCTCCATGTTACGTAGATCTTGAGATAGCTTGTGGATGACACCTAAGATTTTTTTCTAGAAGTACACACTACACTGAAAATGTACATTGCATGGAAGACAAGTAAGAAATATGTAAAGAACAATGCAGTTTTGATAACGCCAATGACTACATTTGTTTAAGTGGGTATTCTCTTTGCTTTGACTCACCACACAGTTTTTGCTTGGATTTTTTTTCTTCTTTTCTCTCCCAGTTGGCAAATTTCATAGCAAACTGTGATGGAAGAAAAGTGGAAGTTAAGGAATGTGCAAAGTATTTACAGAGGAAGTTCATATGCAGTGCTAACGTCTTCCGTGAGTTGCATTTCTGTAAATCTGGAACAACTCTCATGATGTTATTTACACAAGAAGAAATCTGAGCTGAGAGCTAAAAAATATTTAACTGCACACTGAAGCCAAAGACAAGGATAAAATGTTAATAATGGTTTCTGAAATTAAGAATTATCTGTGCAAAATGAAACGAGGTATACTTCTGGACCTGTCACTACGTACACCAAGCCAAAATCGAGTTCTGCTATGGATTTAGTGAAAACAGGACCAAACCATGTGTGCCACTTGTCCATATGAAATAATCTGAATGGGCTGAAGAGTAACACAACAGTAGAGACAAGGAATGAAAAATACTCACAATGTTATACACCTTCAATTCACCAAGGAGAGCTTTTCTTATGAAGGTTTATATTATT